>NW_014578951.1:7712-15974 GCF_000485595.1 Priapulus caudatus
AAATCAGCTGTTCGTTTCTAAGCTGGGACGTTGACGTCCCAACAATCACAATAGAGTTCGCAGTTGACGATGAGTAGATTGATGATACATGGGCGAGCGTGGACGAACCTCACATTAATATTCTGCTTTATTCAGGTTCCATTTGTTATTAGAGTTAGGCATATTTACAGTTAGTCCTATTCCCAATATTGCCCAGGTTACACTTGAAAACATGGGAAACAAACGGATCATTTACTGCATTTGTCGTCTCAAATCACTGCACCGGTTGATTTTCAGAGTTTGTTATGATATTACTCGACAGTATACTAATTTTCCAGTAAGAAATGTGACAAATTTTATCTTACACATGTGTGGGATGACCTTGTTTTTGTTTTCTAGCATGCGAAAAACATCAAAATCTACCAGGGTTCAACATTAACTTTATTTCACAGACCATCGGGTAGTAATTCTGATGGAAAACCACAGCACTACTAACTTTCACTAGTCCAGACCAGACCCTTGAAATTATGGAAACTATTTAGTAAGAGTGTGTCCATCGTGATGATTCATAGTATGCTGTTTCCCACTTGGCGCTTTAATATTAGCCAGTGGGACGAGTTCAATGTGCCCAGGCATCTATTTCTACCAAGCTTGACTTTCTACCACGGGCATGCATCGAGCGCCGGTTATCGATCGCTTTACTGCGGCTAGGCCGCAAGCCACATTTATAGTCGTTATTGTTTTTTGCCGAAGTAGCTGGGATCGCTCACGCTCTCTAACTGTACACTCCCGTCGACAACAGTTGCGGACCGGCGAACCAGTCTAGCCAGAGGTGACTTTCAGTGCAATTACTATACTTCATATGACACAGTTCTAACATGGACCAGTCGGGTACATAGCACTTCTTGGTTGTATGCGCGACCGACCAAGCATTTACCCGACTAGTTCTGGTCGGACATGGGTTAGGTTCGAACCCTGACTACACGTTATTACTGATTATATAATAACGTTAGGAAAACGGTAAACAAACCTTGTTTCGAATCTACGCCTTCTAGTTACTTCTAGTAAATTTACGAAATTTACCTGGACTCTCAAAAACTCATTATTTCACTGCTTGAACATCAGAGGTAGTAGAGCATTTGATTTCTTTAGTTCATTAAAGACTGCGGTGTAATATAACTGTCCCTGTTTATTTATAGTGTAGCGTAGTGCCGCATCCATGTGGTCTCCCTATCGTTGCGCAATTACGGGGCGCGGCGCCCGTTGGAAAACTCCCACCCTGTCTCAATCGTTGCGCCCCGATTTTAACATACACTCCCGCCCCGATTAATATTCCCACCACAATAAAAGTTTGACAGCGCGGGCAATCGTACGTCAAGATCCCATTCGACTCAGGGACACATCTCGACTCGGTATTTTACGGCTACACGCATGGCACGAGACCATCATCAAGTCACAACAACAGTCAACCTGTCCGCGACCCACATAACGAACCGACTGGCTATCTTTATATACACAAGAACATCCCAAATACCGTCTATGGTGTGCGGGACGATACCATTAATTTAGTGACGGTAAACAAAATCACGCCCACCGACCCCCCCTAGTTCCCTCCCTTCACCCCCCCACCTTCGCTCCCTGTTTCATTTGCATCTGCTGCGGAGAACCTGCTCATCTGTGGAAATCTAGAGTAACAAAAACCAATAATCTCACCACGAGCTGACTTCGGATCCGCGGGGATGCGTTTGATTGCTTTCTCACGCAGCTGTTCCTCATGGAATTGCGTGCGGGGGGAATCGTGTTAAAGAGGGGCCAAAAACGAGCGAAACTGCGCAAAAGTTAGTAAGCTGACTTAATATTTAATTGGTTTCCGCTACGTCTCTCCCTCTCCCACAACCGGCCTTGCCGTCTTCCTCACTCTCTCAGCTCTGCAATCTTAGTTTCAGAGCGCCAAGGACATAAAGGGCGACATTTTTTTTCGTTGTTCTTCGCTACTCAGATATACTTACATAAAGGGGTCGTTCGAAAAACAGGCGGGGTATGACAGGGTTAGATACTAACTCATTTTAGTTTCATTAGTCGCTACGGACATTGTAAAAGAAAAAATTACAGTCCCTGTCCACAGATTCTACTACTACTAGTACTTGCCAAAGGAGTCTTAATAGGCACAAACTGACGAGCATTGTGATTTGCCGGGGGGTAGGAGGGTGGAGCCCCTTCTGCTAGGGGGTACAGGGGTCTTCCCCAGGGTACAAGGGTAAGGGTCTCCCCAGAAAGGATTTGTAAAAGACATTCAATTGTATAAAATATACTAACTTTGATATGGATCATAAGAAAACAAATGTTGTTCCCGCGCCTTGTAAGCTATCGCTGTAATGAACTCTGGCAGCGTTGTCCAGTGAGGTAGTGCTGCCGACATCTAACCCCTTGGTCTTGTCAAGCTGGCACAGCTTGACGTAATCGGCTGTAAGGGCCTGCTTTTTTTCAATAGCGCTTACGATGTGCATTTCTGAATTAGGATATCCCCGAGTTTTGCTATTATGGCTTTGTTCCTTTGTTAAAAGTTATTGTTTTTGCCCCCACTGTTGTCATGAACAGCATGGTTCCTTGCATTTCTTTTTGCTTTAGATCTTATATCTGTGCCCGTCGGGAAGCATCATGCGCTTTAACAGTTTCCAACGAAGTTTGTAGTCCGGTGAAAAAACTACCAGAATACAGCCTGCACCACAGGTCATACCTTTGGCCGGGTCAAACTCTAGCACGGTTATGACGATTCCTCGCTGTGACAGTCTGCAGCCGGCATATCCGCGCGAATGCGCGCCAACGCCGCCTGGCTGGCAAGCTTTCACACATCGCTGCACCTCTGAATTTACTTCAACCGCGGTTCCTGGTTATACGCCAAGCCGTATTATCATTGAGTTCAGGAGTTCTGGCGATTGACGACGGATGTTCACAAATACCCAGTGTAGTCTTGAGACTTGCTTTGAGAATTGCTCGTAATAACTGTTTTGGCGACTCGGCGCGCTTGGGTTTGGCTGTTAAAAACCGACCTTTGACTTTTTTGTTCACATTTGTAACAATACTATAGCGCTCACATCCTTTGTGTTTTGAAAAAGGCAGTGCGACCGTGAAAAATCACACCACCTTGGCTTCCGAGTGTGTGTGATTTGTATTCAGATGTGCCGCGCATATTTGAAATCTAGACTTCATGAAATGCCAATTCCGCATTTTGGATAAAATTAGCTCCGCATTGATACTCTTAATTTGGAATTTTTATGTAATTTTTTTTTCATCTCACATAATATTACGAGTTCTTGAACATAGTGATGGATAACTTGAATCACACATTTAGCATTGGTTTAGTAAAAAGGAACAACACTCAATTTTCAAAGCAGACTATTAAAACTTTAATAGTAATTTTGCAACATCATAATCATTTCAGTTCACTTGTTTGTCATTTTTGTCAAATTTGAGGTATTCTTCAGTTTCATTTCAAAAAAACATACATGTTTGCAATAAAACTTCTACTAAAACCTTTAAAAGTGGTCTACGTCACGTCAAATTTCCTGAAATAATTTATAGTTGCAAACCTTATTTTATGTAATTAGTTTTTACATTCAAAAGTTAGTACTATAGTTATCTAAATATATCCTAAAGCTCCTCACCTGATATAAATGTTTTTACGTTGGTTAAAATTTTGCAAAAATTTGACGATTTGTAATTTAGTTTACCTTAACACTATGTTACATAATACTGGCGTCACTCCGTTGCTTGCACTGCGTTTGTGTGTGTGATGTAATTCGTGATTTGTGTATGGTGCCCACAAAGTGGGCCCAACAGTTTCTGTTTTGATTGTGTTGGCTCACTCATAGAGATTACCAATATAGGAAAAATAAATAATTAATATTGTTCATGTGTATATGTTGTAAAAATTATTATTTAAAATACGCGACAATGTTTATTTGTGTTTTTTTATTTTCTTGCCACAAAAAATGTTTGTGACATCCCCTTCACGATCGCATCAGAAGCTAGATAAACTAAACGATATAAACAATGTGTTGGGCAGACCATTGCATCGGAAAGAAAACGAAAGAGAAAAAAGCAGAAAGCAAGATTATATGATGAAACTCCCGCTTAAGTTTACAAGGAAATTTTCATGGCTGGCCACAATTATTTTTGCAATCTTCGTTTACCGCAAATGTTGCTATATCGGCTAGCTCGTCTGGGCCGCTACACATAATTTCGAATTCTGGCGTTTGTTGTTTAAGTCGAACTGTTTGTTACATCGAATGCCCTGCAAATGGGAGTATCAAGAAGTATACAAGCATGAAAAAGTAAATAGAAACGCTAATTGTATTTTCATACATTTTATTTTGTACACATATACACACAAATATACTACTTGCCGGTGCTCGAAAAAAATTCGTGACGTAGACAGTTAATCCAGGCTTTTTACATTTTCATTGTTCAGCTGCATCTTTCATGCATCAGTCTCGATCTGCTGCTAGCATGGAATACAAGTAGCAGTCATATTATCATGTACTGGCTCGCATATGAGTAGAGCCCGACGCGTTTTGGTTTTGGTTTTAGGTTTTGGTTTGGGTGGGTTCATGGTGCGCAAAGCTGTGCCAATGCAGACCAGTAGGCTTTTGTGAGTTACGTTGACGTCGTGTGGCTGTGAATACGGTTTCAGTGTGTAACGAAGAATACCAGAGTCAACGATACGTCAAGCTTTCGCCGGTGATAAATAAATGATGAGCGCATGAATGATTGTTTTAAAACTGCCGTTGTATAAGCGCTTATCAACTGTCGTTATAAACATCTGTGAACGACTTCCGGCAATGTCCGCCCGTGATGTTTACAACCCGTTGCGTTTATGTCTTCGAGTTTGCAAGTTGAATTAATGAAAAAACAAACACGAAGAGAGGTGGCGGTTTTGATAATGTTAAGATGCGCGTTTTTCGCACTTCTCCTGATCAATCGAGGCGCGCAGCGCCGATCGTGCACCTTAAAACAAGGACTGGCTCATGCGTAGGCGTTGACCTGTGCTTGAGTTTAGAGGATCCATCTATAGGAACATAAACATGGTCTTCGCTATTTCGTAATAAATCCACGTATTACAGTTAGTTTCATTGTTCACTCTTTATCTGCTATTGTATTCTGCATGTTACACTCCTCATCATAACTACAGAATTTTCAACATGGTTGTCAGAAGTGCCTAAACTGTGACTAGTGGGAGCTTCGACAGTAAGTGTCCGTTAAGAATTCAGTGAAATTCCGGAGTCGCTCCGACGCCTGGACAGCCTCGTGATCCACGGCACCTAGGCTCATAGAGATGATATCTAACACGGATCCCCCAATGCGAGCAGCGAATTGGTTCCACACCTACGACAATACTTCTATATACTACAAGTTACTGTCATACAGTAATTACTAGTAAGTTACTACTAGTACTACTAAGTACCTAGAGATAACTAGTAATTAGTAGTACATAGTTACTGCCAGGAGCTAATAATGCCAAAACTGTGTTAACGCTACTAGTAAGTTACTAATAATGACGACTCACTGTTAGGTTTCTTTAGTACTCCTATAAAATATACATAAAATTAATGCAACAAATACGAAATCTATTTACTACCAACCTCTTCATGTTTCTATAGCATGGCCCTACATCTCTTTTGACCTACTTAGTATTATTGCCGACCGTTTCCTGTAAATACTCGTCGATATCCTACGTCCAAACATACGCTGTCGGCTGTGCCCTTGCTCTCGCCCGGCGGCGACTGTTGCATCGCTTACAAATATATATTAGCCAGGTAGTGAAAGCGTGCCTGCAAATATTCGCTAGACGCATCGCTTCATTTGACACTTTCACAGCACGAAACACATCCAACAGCTTCATCCTTTGTTTCTCCTTCAGACACAGTGCTTCACTTGTTATAAAAACTATATGTCTCTGTTCGTAACCGAGCTGTGTTGCATGCGAAATCACACAAAGATCTGATGAATTCGTCCGCATTCGCCGAACCTTGCCCCGTAATGGAAATGGCTTGTCAGAATCAGGAACACCTACCGCGCTCTTTCGTGACCGTCAATCTTTGCCGGCCGCAACGCTGCACCGTTTGCAACAGTTCCAAATAGCGAGGCTCGTAAGGGAGTTGGAAGCAGGTGCGCCGCCTGCGCGCCAGGCTCCGATAAGCCATAGGACTGCGCACTCGTTCCATCTCTCGGCCCTTAGGCTTACTCACCAATAGGTAATCGAGGTGGGAGCGAGTCCCAGTCTATATAGCCTTTGGTCCGTTGCATGCCATTTCCATTTTACGTCGGCAAGGTTTCGACGCGAAAATTTGTCAGTCTTTCTGGTGATTTCGCGTGACACAGTTCGGTACGAACAGAGACATTATGTTTTATAACAAGTGAACACTGTTTCACCTGTCCCAAATGCTGCCCCTCTGTGTTACCCACTAAAATTGGGACTGTTCGTGGCAGCTATTGGATGCTGCGCCACGGCCTGAACAGCATGTCGGCGCTACCGATCCATAGCTGCCAGCGCTGCATACTGTCCGTAAAAGATCGCGTGCGCCTGCCGCGGACTGCACGCAAGATCTGCGCTCAGCACTTCGGGTCAACACTCCTTCGGCAACGCTCTCTAGTAATCCCGTCTCATCAAACTCTAGCCACGGTTATGACGATTTCCTCGCTGGCTGGAACGTACGCATCCTTTTGGTCTAATCATATACACGCTGGCCATCTAATTTCTCCTCCTGCGACTTACGTTTGGGAGGTGGAGGATGAGCTCCGTCCAAATACTTCCACATAACAACCTTGATGTTAGTATTGAATAATGTACCTACTACTAGTATACTATGCTTCACTACTTGTATCACTACTATAGATAACTATTTCAGGGTTTCTTCTGAGGGAAAATTAGACAACGGCGGTAATGGCCAGTTTGGGGGAAAAACGCACATGGTGGATTCAAAGGTGTGCAGTAGGCACGAATGTGTATTCTGCAGGCAGATGCGGGGGAGTGAGGTTAAAAATTTGAATGTCTTAGACTGCATTTGAGGCACCCAGAAAATAAAATGCACATTTAGTTTAAATCTTTCTCTGTTAGCATACCTACCAAGTCTCACGCTCTGCATTTCGCGGGAGACTCCCGCATCTGCCCCTATTCTCCCGCACTCCCGCATGTCATACGCATTCTCACGCATTCACGCAAAAGATAAAAAAATCACGAATGCAATGATTGTTACAGTCGCGTGGGCATGCTTATCTATTGCTGTATTATGTGTGGGTGGGCATCGCTGGTATGAGGGAGCGACAGCAAAACTTACCTGGAATCGAGGAAAAAGCTGCAATCGGAAATGGCACAGGAGTGTGCCGGCACGCAAAAAGAAACATTGCTGTGAATTTCCTTACGATTTTCCATGTATATAGTCAGAAGCACGTGGTAATCTATTTATTTTTGGATTGACACTATTTTGACAACGGCGGGTAAATACAGGGACATTTTCACAACGGCATTGTTAAATTTGAAAACAGCGGTGCGCCGCAGTGCCTCCTATGTAGAAGAAACCCTGCTATTTGTATCGACTTCTTCAAGTTAAACACGCATGCGATGTGGTTGCCACGTAAATACCTCGCTAGTATGACTAGGAGAGCGTATAACTGATTAGTTGTGTCATTTATATAATCAGACTATTTGTTCTATGTCAACATATAGTCAGGTCCATTAGTACAAAATATGAGGTGAATCGTTACAGGAGTGACAAAAGTGTCAAACTTGGCGCAGTTGTAGCTTAAGCCGGGCGCACACGTGGCGATTTTTATCGACAGTACTGGCGATTTTGTTGCCAGCAACAAAATCGCCTAGAAATCGCCACGTGTGCGCTGCATGGTGATGGCGATTTTGACGCCAGAAACTCGTCGCTGGAATATCAAACACGTTTGATATTTGTTGCCAAGTTGCTGAACAATCGCTACGTGCGCGCTTGCACTGGCGATGGATTCAGGCAATAGTTTTTGGATTAACTAATCAAATGCATGATTTGAAGCACGTGATCAAATATGGCAGCGCCCGTGGTATGGGAGAGAACGAGGGAGGACGAACTAGTTCAAATCTGGCAGAACCGCCCATGTCTATTCGATATCACTAGTAGTACTGCCCCTACCAGTGTCAGAATTGCATTGAAATGTTCTTTTTTAGCTCATCTGACAAAGTCAGATGCATCTTGTAGAATCGCATGCTTGTCCGTGCGTGCGTCCGTGCGTGCGTCCGTG
>NW_014578951.1:18116-20603 GCF_000485595.1 Priapulus caudatus
CCGGCATACAGCTACATACCGGCATACTGGCATACAATACATTGGGATTGATGGCAACAGAATGGATAATCGTGTCGTACGTTTTAGTCTGTATCCTTATTTTCCTTGTTTATTGAAGTCACACTCCTTCTCTATTATCTACTCCTGATATATATTATATATTTAGATTGATGATCTTTCTGAGAAATTTCAGCGTTTGGATGCGCATTGTGAGGCTTTAAAAGCAAGTAAAATGTCAAAGGTACGAATACTTCGAAATGGATGCTGTTGTCGTAGCACGCAATGCATGTTGGAATGACTCGCAGCACGTTCTGGAATAGCGCGTGCTAATGACGTCACCAGTTGAGGCACCGCCTGAGAAGCATATTCATAGTAACTTGTGAAATGGAGTTCAGTGATTGTATAGTATATAGTTTAGTTAGTCTTGCGTTGTGATGCTATTTCTTGTGTTGTAATTCTTGACCGCTGGTTCTTTGTCGTGTTTAGCTAAACAGCTACTTTGAGGAAAAGTCACGTATAGAATAAAACTCTGAAGAGTTGAAGTGGTGTTGACGTACTAAGATTTACTTCACATATATAAACATCTCTATCTCGCTTAGCTCTAGTACTATAGCCTGCGGATAGCTGCCGCAGGGCTATAGCACATTCTGCCATAGATGTAAAGACACCAAATGCTCCAACTGGTCTAACCAAAAATGTATCCCCAAAACGCAAAATGATCGCGCTTTTTAACACTTATCTATCAACATGGACATCTCACCTATCTTTTTGAACACTTTCCACAACTTTACACCAGGTATTTATGCATTTATTCCTCAAAGTCAGCACTACTGGAAATTCCCGTTTGAAATTCTGGTGTGCGTACTCGTGACGTCACCGGTATTGTATATATACATGCACCATAGCTGCCATGTGTTTTGCCTACATATCCAGTGCATGTAAATACCGGTGACGTCACGCGTACGCACGCCAGAATTTCAAACGGGAATTTCCAGTAGTGCTGACTTTGAGAAATAAATGCATAAATACCTGGTGTAAAGTTGTGGAAAGTGTTCAAAAAGATAGGTGAGATGTCCATGTTGATAGATAAGTGTTAAAAAGCGCGATCATTTTGCGTTTTGGGGATACATTTTTGGTTAGACCAGTTGGAGCATTTGGTGTCTTTACATCTATGGCAGAATGTGCTATAGCCCTGCGGCAGCTATCCGCGGACTATAGTACTAGAGCTATATCTCGCTATGCTCGAGGCTGGTTCACATATATATATGCCTCATTAATTGTATCCCCCGAACGAAGTTCGTGGGGATACTATGGGTTTGGCATCGTCGCGCCGCCGCCGCAGAGATTTCCTTGTGAACGCTCTACCGGCTGCAGTTCTTCTCGGACCATCTTCAAATTTCGCATGAAGGTGCGTTATCGTAAAGCGAAGACGCCTATCGTTTTGGGTGTAAGGTGTTTACCATCCGGGCGGCGCATTGTACTATTTATACGCAAGCGCGACGTGCGGAGCGCACAATCGTTTCGATACCGCAGTTTCAACAACCTTCAACTAGCAACCATACAACATACAACCAGCGACTCTAGACCAGCGACTGCATTCTCGTGATATTCGGCAAGACCGCATTCGTTTTCTCGAAGTATTTTATAGTGAGTCTACTTCTTCGAAGTTCAAGCGTAGACAGGACAACTATTACTCGTTGAACTAAGGTAGGCCTATGTGGTTATATTATTATACGCCGCGGCTAGTAGGCCTACTCTTACGGAAGAAGACGATTTTTACTAGGGGTTATAGGTATCACGTAGGCCTACGACGTTTTTCTAATAGTGTGGAAATTCCATTCACGATATCGAGTGGCTAGCCGCGGCCTATATTATATATACCTTTCATTTCATGTGTACAGCTTAGACTAATCAGACTTAGCTCTACCATTGTAGCTCTCCGCTCCGCCAGCATATTATAGGTCTTAGCTCTAGTACTATAGCCCGCGTTCAAACATTAACTGCCGCAGGCCTGCGGCAGTTAATGAACCCGGGCTATAGTACGAGCTACATATAGGTCTATGCCGGAGCGCCGTAGGGCTATATATCCCGGTAGAGCTAAGCCTGGCTAGGCTACCAGACGTCAATCTTGTATCTTGTATCTTGGCGCCCTCTCTTGTATTTCACAAGGCACCCGAATCAACGGGTGCGGGGATTAGGGTCAATGCATGCATGCATGTTGTTCGCAAGTTCTTTATTCTTCATTGTATTATGAATGATTTCTTGGAGCTAGCCGGCGTACGTGACAGCTAGACATATCGCTGTATGTCTTATCATTATCACGTACGGGTTTGTTCTACCCGTGAAGACCTAATTCGCTGCCCTAATTAGGAGCCCCTGTGGTGGAGCGAATTAAGGCTACACGGGTAAATCAAGCTCATATACTAGCCCAAGCAGGCTCTACGATTAAAGGGACAGTAGCCTCTAGGATTTTACTGCATACAACTG
>NW_014578951.1:27543-30463 GCF_000485595.1 Priapulus caudatus
TCCTTACAGAGATATTCCATTCATACTAGATCACGGGGGATACATGTAGTTGGCGACAACTGCTCGTTTCTAGTTATTCACATATTCGATGCTATATTCACATATATATAAAATGTAGCACCTCATTATATATGCACACAAAACAGCTGCGCTTACACACGGTAAAAGAGCGCAGATTCGGAGTTTCTACACCACTAAAACTACACACGTAGCTAGACGCTACTCACGAACACGCGTATGTTAGCACAAAGACGTGTTCTTACTTATATAGGATGCGTGCGCGTGACGTCATCCTAAATGTCGCTACTAGTCAGAATGGCTATAATGGCTTTATTATCTATCACTAGGGGGCGCTACACTCATATTACGTCTAAAGTGTCACCCAATTACATCTTATTTCCTACACTAGGGGCCGCTACCTTGTCACCACCGCTTCCAGGCTGCGAGCTCTTGAGCGCTGAAAATTCTATTTCTACTAGGGTTCAGTAAAGCCGATAAGCGCTTAATCTACCATCTTTACATCCTGCCTCAGTCATAAACACGGATGGGGTGTGTGTGGTCTGTTTCCCCATGCTCGTACATGTTCTTATGGCCACCCACAAATCCACAAAGTTAGCTCATTGAATATTCATAAGGGCGTGACATTTGTACACGCCCGACCCATCTACGCGTTGTCAACCCGCGATGTACTACATAAAGGCTAATTAAGGCCAATAACACAGCCGCTATTACACAGGCTAATTACATGCTTATACGTAATTACATGCATTACACGTAAGCACATGCGTTATACGAAATTACACAGGCTAAGTGGGCTTGATATGACATATGTATATATACATACATGTATCATACTTCATTGTATCATATCTATAATCATATATATATATAGATGCATGTATACAATATCATATGTAGTAATTAATATAAACATATTAATCGACCGCCGGTTTTCTATGGCAACTATACGTGCGCGTATATTTCCCCTAGCCTGTCATGCGCACGTGAACATATCTGCATGTAACGTGCGCAATATAAATCAATAAATATTATTAACGCATATTCTCGAAGCTTCCAAACTATGTATGTTCTAAGGGACGCTAGCATCACGCTATCGCCGTGTATATGTGTCACAGATAACAAGACGCGTGTCGCTACGTACACAGCCTAAGAGCGTACACGCGGCTCACTCATTCGTGGCCTTGAGGGGGGTGTGGCTTGCGCGTAGCATATATGTAATTCTAAATAAACTAATTTAAATAATTACCACAGCGCAGCGCACTGTTACACTTGGAGCATTTTCTACACAATGTATATTTAGAAGATTTTGACTACATAAAATCATACAATCTTTCAAACTGTTTTTGTCCCAATATTGTTTACCCCCTTATGTATTTCGTTCCTCTATTGCGACTCTATGCTAAGAGGTAAGTAAGTAGGCCTATATGTGTCAGGATTTGCTCTACAAGTTGTCCCTGGACGTTTTCCCCTGAGCAACACTGAGTACCTATGCTAGTCCTTGCATAACACAACCAATAAGGTCGTGCCGAGCAAGCTGTGAAGACTGAACTACGCTATATCCCCATCATTATAGCCATCACTAAATCAGTCATAAGATGGATTAAAACATATGCATGCTCCAGGACCTTACGCAGTTGTAAAATATGGTTTGTAGGTGTCACCAATCAATAATTAATATACATGTAATGAGATACATTAAAAAAGGTTGCAGGGTGCTGTGAGGAGCTCAGAGTTCAAGAAGTCAGAGATGCGGTATTGCTTGGTGTGCGTAAGAACATTATGTATGCAGTGATTTGTGGTTAGTGTTTGTTTACGAGGCTGGTTAGTCCTGCTTTGGTAGAAATAACAGTCAACATCCCTACACAGTACGGATGTCACTTTTAAGCACCAAACCCAGGAGAGACCATGAGATAGTTTTACAGAAATGTTTTAGGGCGAGGTGTACAGTTGCTTTTGTAATTATTTAGGGGAAGCGTCCACCTTGTCTCCTGGTATCAGGAGATCAGACCGGTTACCAGGGTGTCAGGATATCTGAGCGGTTTCATCATAATAGCAGGTATATAATCACACCATTGACGTTTGTAACATCAGTCTAATACGAGAACACCACACGGACGTTCAGAGACTTCATTGGGTAAACGGATGTTTCTTATATTAATTCAGTGCATTTAGTTTTGTGATATATTATGTGCTTGACCTTACAGTCGTTAAATGGCGCGTGATGTTTGGATGATAATAATTCGATATTCAGAATAAACAGTTATATTGCAAACATAAATGGGGCGCGTTTTTGTTCTACATCAATACGCGTTGTTCAATGCATTTATTTGTATTCTCTTTTCTAATTTATAGGAGAGCCTATATAGGAATTCTACAAGTGTGACGAGGCAGTCTACGAAGCAAAACACGTGGTCGTAACTTGAACGCCAGACAGGGTAGACACCTGACGTGTGTGACCAGTACGTGGCAGCTTTCTCTGGAGCACGATGGAGTACGTGAGAATTAATACCGGGCAAAATCCATATCAGTGCAAGCTGTGTGATGCTGCCTTCTCCTGTCTGAGTAGTGTGAAGATACACATGAGAAGTCACACGGGAGAGAAACCGTATAAGTGCGAACTGTGTGATGCTGCCTTCTCATGTCTGAGTAGTGTGAAGATACACATGAGAAGTCACACGGGAGAGAAACCGTATAAGTGCGCGCTGTGTGATGCTACCTTCTCATGTCTGAATAGTGTGAAGATACACATGAGAAGTCACACGGGAGAGAAACCGTATAAGTGCGCGCTGTGTGATGCTACCTACTCATGTCTGAATAGTGTGAAGATACACATGAGAAGTCATACGGGAGAAAAACCATATAAGTGCGAATTGTGTGATGCTACTTTTGCACAATCGGG
>NW_014578951.1:30473-49175 GCF_000485595.1 Priapulus caudatus
GAATTAATACCGGGCAAAATCCATATGAGTGCAAACTGTGTGATGCTGCCTTCTCCTGTCTGAGTAGTGTGAAGATACACATGAGAAGTCACACAGGAGAGAAACCGTTTAAATGCGCGCTGTGTGATGCTACCTTCTCAACCTCGGGTAATCTGAAGACACACATGAGAACTCACACGGGAGAGAAACCGTATAATTGCGATCTGTGTGATGCTGCCTTCTCACAATTGGGTGCTGTGAAGACACACATGAGAACTCACACGGAAGAGAAACCATATAAGTGCGATCTGTGTGATGCCGCCTTCTCACGACTGGATAATCTGAAGACACACATGAGAACTCACACGGAAGAGAAACCATATATGTGCGATCTGTGTGATGCTACCTTTGCACAATCGGGTAGTCTGAAGAGACACATGAGAAGTCACACGGGAGAGAAACCGTATAAGTGCGGTTTGTGTGATGCCGCATTCTCAGATTCGAGTAGTGAGAAGAAACACATGAGAACTCACACGGGAGAGAAACCGTACAAGTGCGATCTGTGTGATGCTGCCTTCTCCTGTCTGAGTGACGTGAAGATACATATGAGAACTCACACTCAAGAGAAACCGTATAAGTGCGAGCTGTGTGATGCTGCCTTCTCACAATCGGGTAATCTGAAGACACACATGAGAACCCACACGGGAGAGAAACCGTATAAGTGCCAACTGTGTGATGCTGCCTTCAAACAATCTGGTAATCTGAAGACACACATGAGAAACCACACGGGAGAGAAGCCGTATAAGTGCGATCTGTGTGATGCTACCTTCGCACATTCAGTTAATCTGAAGACACACATGATAACTCACACGGGAGAGAAAACAAAGAAAAAGACAAAAGAAAAAATCATTTAAATGTAACATTTGAAGTGAAGAGTTAGCTCTGAAAACACCCTATAATCACACATGGCCATGCATAATAACTCTAGGGCGATGCCGTACAGATGTCAGCAGAAAGTACATCTCGAACTGTCAGACTCACATGTAAGATCAGCTCGGCTCTATGAAGAAGCGAGCACACTGCACACATGTGAACTGGAGCAGTGTGGAATACCTACAAATGCAACTCAATTGTTACAGTTTCTTTCCTAAGTGGAATTCCTGGACTAGGAATTAATTGAGAAAGTCTTGAATCCTTTAAGGTATGCTACCTGACTGTCATGTTTTTGGAGTGTTTTTAATCTACCTAACATGTGGCCATGATAACTCTTTATAACTTGTTGTAAATACCCGTACGTTTGAACACTGATCTAATAATACGCATTGCCGTATTATGATTCAGCAGCGCAGTTAGTATAATTGTGAGTGAAAATATGCATGCGCGGTAGATGGCGCAGGCTATTATACGCGGGGCTATGGGTGGTAGGAAAGTGTACCTGCTCTTATATCTCGTGAACGAGTTGAGTGACATTTCTAGAAATGCTACCTCTCATAGACCCATGTCGTAGCTATAATCTACGTGAGTGTTGAGTTTAATAAAGCGCGGTTAGTTTAATTAGAGTGAAAATATGCACGCGCTGTATCGCGCATAGGCTATTATACGCGAGGCTATGGGTGGTAGGAATGTGTACCTGCTCTTATCTCTTGAAACGAGGTGAATGACATTTCTAGAAATGCTACCTGTCATAGACACATGTCGTAGCTATGATCTACGTGAGTGTTGAGTTAATAAAGCGCGGTTAGTTTAATTAGAGTGACAATGTGCACGCGCGGTATCGCGCATAGTCTATGTTATACGTGGGGCTATGCGTAGTAGGAAAATATACAATAAAGAGCGGTTAGTTTATGTGATCTTTTCTGAATTTGGTGATTTATTAGCTAATGTATCTTCTTTGAATAACATTTTCTTCAAACAAATAGTTAATTTTATTTCGTGAAAAACCGTCTGTTTCCATTGCGAGCATAATATTTAATTATGCCCTTGTATTCGATGCTCGTTCTGCACACATTAATTGTAAAAAAAACTAGAACTACGTTCAAGTTGACGAAAGGTTGTGTGCTTACAACTGTTCATTTTGCCTTGTTTCCTTATTCTGTGTAATAATTATTAAAAAATTTAGTATGAAGATACAGTATTTGAATGATTACACAACTATTTGAACCTATTCCTATGATCTAACTTCAGTAATAGTTCTCGGTATTACTATTAGGGGTAGGGGTAGGGGTAGGGTTAGGGTAGTCCCAGCCGTAGGAGAAACTCTTAGTGCCATCTATTATTATACTAACCTACGTCTACTATTCTGGAGCACATTCAGTAGAATTTCTTCGTGGAGGAAATAAAACAAGAAGAGAACAGGAGAGAAGGTTGCAGAAGCGAGCAAAAAGCAAAATATTGCATTGAATAAACAGAGGCAGTGTATAGCCGATAAAATGACTCGAGAGCTGTGTAATGTACCTGGGATCGGGATCATCCGGGTTCCTGAGAAAAAAGGTTACGTATGAATTATGCAAGTGTAAATCTGTGATAAGCAAGCTGTTATGTTTGATGCTCACGCATGTGCAAAGTCAATGCAGATATCGTTTTAGAATAACTCGTTTGAATTGATTCTACATCATGCGTGCATACCACGCGACACACATCTCCCTTTGATGCGACGTCTGGTTGGTCATATATCATAACATCTCTCTCCTCTTTAATGAAAATAAACACTTCCTGCGTGAGTGCTTCATAGGCATGCACTAAAAATATATATGTAACTCAAATTATTTTAACAGTTTAGTGTTATCAGCCCTAATGCTATAGACGAGCGCAGTCCTAGCATCGTGTATCCTTGTGCCTCTGTCACATGAAAACTTAGGTCATGCGTTTTGCCCCTATGGTGACAGCGTTCTTCGAGTGTGCCATATATTGCTTGATCTGCGATCCACCATATGCATGTAGTTTTACTGTCGAGTGTTTCACGGCTATCGGTCTCCCGTGTTGATCTGTTCCGTCTGGGTATATCTGTCTGTATACGTGTACTGACATTACGTCGGTCTGAGTACCACTGTCAATTTTGCATTTTACACTGTAGATGCGTTTATTGTCGGTCCTGACAATTATGTTGGCGAATGCCTGATCTTTTGGCACATCTTTGTGTATAGTCTCGATCTTTACTGCCTCTAACAGAAACCCGTCAAACTGCTCAGTGATGTCATGCACCTGTCCACTGTCAGTGTAGTGTTTAGTCTGGCTTCTCGGTAAGATTCTCTCACCATACGGCCTTGATCTGCTTGTGGCCCCTGTTGCTGCATGTTGTGCTTTCTTTCTAGCAATGCAAACTCTGGCCCAGTGCCCAACTTTATGACAAAAGTTGCACTGTGAGCTAACAGCAGGACACTTGCTGTCACGTGCATGGGCTCCACCACAGTTCCAGCACCCCTTATTTGGCATGTCAACATGAGCAGACTTGTTATTCATTCTAGGCTTTGTATCGCCTGCACGTTTACGTACGACTTTATTAATTAGGCCGTGCACCCTCATCGCACCTTGTATCTCACTCATTTGGTTGATTGTTGTCTCATAGCCTCTTACCATGGCTATTGCCTGGTCAAGTGTTAAAGTACTGTCTCTTGCAATTAATTTCCTCTGAATGTCTTTGCTGTGCACACCTGCTATTAGAGTGTCCAACAGTTGTTCGTCTGTATCGGTGTACCCACACTCCCTTGACACAATCCGTGCACGCCTCATGAATGCGTCCACGGTCTCGCTTGGGTCTTGTGTCAATGCACGTAATTGAAACCTGGCTACTCTAAAATTGGACTTTGGCTTAACGTAGCTTCTAAACTTCTCCCAGTGTAGAGCAAGGACTGAGGCTTGTGCAGCTGTCAACTCCCAGCTCTCCCGAATGTCTCTGCCCTCTTCACCTATCCACAGCATCAAATACTGGGTTTTCACTGCATCCGATTTACGTTCCAGTGGGCCTTTAAATATAAACTCACATGTCTGCTGAAATTTCCTGAATGCCTCTTGGAGGTTATTTGCATTCCAGTCCATGAAGGGTATCGGTATACCTGTGAGCTCAGCCATCTTTGCTTTGTGTTGCGTGTTTCACACCTCAACGAGTCCTGTATATTCCTCCACAACTGCGTACGCAAGTCTATGTTACCAGTGTAAGGTCAATCGCTGTGCTGTACTTGCAATCCCTATGTCAAGTAGGTGTACCATACTGAGGTTGTTTCGTCTTTGCCGTTAGCAAACTGCTGCTATTGTGACGTGACGTTTGACTTCGTATCCCACTTCTGACACCATGTTATGTTTGATGCTCACGCATGTGCAAAGTCAACGCAGAATCGCAGATATCTTTTTAGAATAACTCGTTTTAATTGAATCTACACCATGCGTACATACCACGCGACACACATCTCCCTTCGACGCGACGTCTGGCGGTCATATATCATAACACAAGCTGGAAGCACTCTGAATTCAGATTAGATGTTGCAATGTAGTTATGCAAGCAGAAAATGAAGATAATATTCTTAGCCTCTGTAAGGGCTCTAGAGTGTTTAGCGTAGCAGTCTGATAACTAATAACTGATAACCTGAATGATGTGCGCAGCAACTCGAGAGAGGGAGGATTCGCTCCCTATGACGGAATAGCCAGTCCCATAGTATAGGCATAGATAGTCTCACATCAATGTCGTACAGATGTAAGCAGAAAGTACATCTCGAACTCTCAGACTGCAAACATGTGAACTGAAGCAGTGCGGAATACCAACTAATGCAACTCAACTGTTACAGTTTCTTTTCAAAGTGGAAGCTGGACTAGGAATAAATTGAGAAAGTTTTCAAACCCTTAAGGTATACAACCGGACTGTGTTATGTTTGTGATTTTTTGGTGTTTTGAATCTATCATGTGGCCATGAAAACTCTTTGTAACCTTTTGTAAGTAACTGTACGTTTGAACACTGATCTAATAAAACGCAAAATGATTCGTAATATCAATGTCTACCGTCAATAATAAACAATTACCAAGAGAAGTATAGTGTATAGGTTTGTGGGGTGGTGTATTTGTGTGCGTGCGTGCGTGTGTGTGTGAGGAAGCAAGAGATGATAAGAATAAAGAAAGCTGTTACTGTGCGAAGCAAGTTCATATATGCAAAATGGGAAACGAACCATAAGAGAGAGAGAGAAAGAGCGAGAGAGAGAGAGCATAGTATAAGCCTATAATACTAGACCTGTATGATAAATACTTTGTTCACACGGGTAAAACTAACAGCTAATGTCCTAGTCTACCACGTCTACGTGAGCAGAAGCATCTTGAATGGAGTATAGACGATCTACACTGTCGACGAAAGCGATTAGATAGGTACTGCTAATGTGTCCTGCTATGCCAACTTAGGGATTCCAGGCAGTCATATATTATCATATTTAAATTATGATTTTACCAATCTACTGTGTTGGTCGGTGTTGGTATTGCTTGGGACGTAATGCCCTACAGATGGTCATATACAATACTGTATAGAGTTTGCGAGTACGGGCATTTCGGCGCATTATCACTCAAAGACAATTAATGAAATTCAGTCGATCTTATGTGCATAAAAAGGTGGTAACCAACAAGTATAGCTGGTACGTAATACCAAATCCTGATCTCAATATTTCACTTTAGCGGCTACGCCTTTTACATGGTCCTATTCTCATTTATAGCGTATACTGGAACAGGAATCTTAGCGCGTTATCTCTCAAAGGCATCGATATTTGGTCAATCCTATATGCTTAAAAACGTGAGGTCAGCTGTAGGTGCGTATCTCACATCCCGATCTCAATACATTACTTCAATAAACCAGCTAATGAAAGATGGTGATCGTAAAGCAGAAATTAGGTTTGTGTAGAAGCGACATTGCCGTAAGTAACAACCGCATTACACATAGAACACGTTGAATCGAAATAAGCCAGAGCAGTTAGTGATAGGCCTATACATGCGTAAATGAGCGAGTAAAGTAACCGAAATTTAAAGGGAGATACAATAGATTAGTTGACAAGAGAATAAATGTAACAAGGGCAACTTTACATCGGAAAGTAAACGTGACTGTAGAGCAATGGCGCTGCAAACTACAAACATTATACAACAACCGCCAGAAAGTACGAAGTACTGAAAGAACAGCTGACAATTTATAAGCAACGCACCAACAAGGTTATGTATTTCATTTACTCGTACATATACAATATAATATTTTATTTGTAAACATTGCATTTTTATGAAAAAACATTTTAGCGCTGAAATCTGGTCGATAAAGATATCTGGTAAGTAATGACCATCTTAATTTTTCGACAATGAAAATATCTTCGCGGCAGTATTGCACACACTGGCGCATTGTATACAGTCTATCACTCCCACCTTCCACACACGCACGCACGCACACGCACACACACACACACACACACACGCACGCACACCTTCCGCATTGCGCTATTACGCGGTAGGATAGTATACTTGCTCTCATATCACGCGAACGAAGGATTTTTGGAAATCCTACAGATGTCTAAGCGGGCGACACGCCATGCGAATTTCGCTGCGATCATATCCGCGGCGAAAATATTCGCACCCGCATGCGATAATTCTGTAATCTTAAGCTTTAAGCTGTAATCTGTCTGAGTGTTGAGTTTAATAACGCGCGGTTGGTGTAATTAATTCGAAAATATGTGCGCGCGGTGTCGCGCATACTGACGCGTGTTGTATATAGCCGGCTATACGCGGGGCTATAGGTGGTAGGAAAGCACTAATAGCTTCCTCTGATAGCTTGCTCTCATCTGGTGGTAGCTTGCTCTGATGTTTCGCGAACGAGTTGAGTGACATTTCTAGAAATTCTACCAATCATAGACACGTGAGTGTTGAGTTTAATAAAGCGTGGTTAGTTTATGTGAAATTTTTTGAATTTGGTGATTCATTTGTGCACTCATGAGCTCAAGTTTTCTACAGTATTCTGATTAATTTTGATTTAAGAAGGAAGTTAAGAACATGGGCCTTTATACACATCTTCCTGTTTTGATGTCTTATGTGCAAAGTTTACACCAAACACAATTCAAAGCTATACCCAGCAGTGGCGGATTAAGAGGGGTGGTGGATTGGGTGACTGCCCCCCCCCCTCCGCTGGAGTAACAATATTTTTACACATAATATATGTGCTGGTATATTATACCAATTAATTATTGCTAAGTATAATAGTCGCGTGGCTGTACAAAACTCTACCTGATGCATGGGTTAAATTAATATAAAATAATGTAATTGAGTGGTAAAGCAGGTTGCAGAATGAAGGCTGTGCTGTAAATCAGAATGAAGCTCAAAAGTGCCTCAAATACCATCTCCTGCGATCTACATTTTCAAAATTTGGTGGGGGAGAACCCCCATACCCCCGCCGATTACTCACCCCCTCATTGAAATCCCAGATCCGCCAGTGCCCCGGAATAAATAAAACCACATGGAAGTGGAATTCGTGGAAACGTTTAAACATCGCTGTACCGGCATTTCGGCACTGATTATTACTTCCCCCGTTTTAATTAGTGCTAGAGCTTATAAGGAGCTTCATTAGAAGAAGTTGCGACCGCTGTTCTAGCAATCGAAAGTCATGATGAGTAACACACTCGATAAAATGAGTAACATGACGGATGATGAGGCAACCCGATAATTTTTTTTATTAGAGCTTATAATTCCGCGCTTTGTGCGGGATGGAACAACCCCTTCCCGTACCCACCCCTAGCACCGGCGCTATCACAAAATCGCTCTACTGGATCGTAACAAATTGAACACCCCCACTTCAAACATCGTTCCGCGGCCCCTGTATATATATATATTAGGCCTATAACAGGATATTTATACAATTCATGATATTATGATAAATATTATGACACCCCTGATATAATTACCTGAGCGCTATGACCATGAACAATATATATGTAGTCGCTATCTTCCCCCCCCCCCTCAACACACACCCCACGAGAAGACTCGACCGAGGAAGGGGAGATCTGTCCGAATCCCGAGGAAGTGAATCGTCGACGGCAGCGAGAGAGTTCCGTTCGAGCTCTGATTATATATAAATTAACTACCAAGCGACATGCAGCAATCAAACGTCGCTGACATATAGGGGTCCTGGGCACGTCCAGAAATTCAACGCATCGATCCACATCGAAAAGATCGATCGACGAATCGATCCACACCGAGCAATTTAACAATTCTATCACATCGAGGAAATCAACGAATCGATCACATCAAGGAATATATAATATATATATTGCTCTACTGGAGAATGGGAATTTTGCGGGCGCGCGATCAGGATTGATGAATGCAAGCATAATAACTAACAATTCAACCAATTATCAGCAATCCAGGACGAGACATTCGATACAAGGACTGCCTGCCGCAGCAGCTTTGCTTGTGGATCCTGAGCGCCGTACGGGCGGATGAGACGCGCAGTTCGGCGGCGATATGCGCACGCGACCGGCGAGCGGCATGCTTCAAGTATTGAAGCGCGCTGTTCCCGCAGTTGGAGAACGTGCGCCAAATTTCGAAGCCCGGGCGCACGTTCTCCACAGCGGTCAGGCGGGATGCTGTTTGTAGTTTTAGAGATAAGCAATAAAAAACTCGGCCTAGCTTTCGTAGGAATAGAGAGGACTGGAGTGGCGGCGGGCGGGGGGGGGCCTGGAAATGAAGGGGGGTGTTGCGCCAAGATACACAGCCTTTTCAAGTTGGGGGGGTAGCGCGCCTAGAAACAGGTTTGCGGGGGGTGGGCGGTGGGGGGGCGGGCCGCTGGGCGGGCAAGCACGAGCACATGATGCAGATTGGTTGAAGATTATCCGACGTACCCATACTGCACACCCGAGATAGAGTGGGTCGGAAGTATGGGGTGTCTATTCTTTGGGGGCGGCATACCGGGGTGTGCTGCTGAGGGCGGAGGAGTTAGTGTATACGTTTATTGAGATTCACCGGTGGATATTAGGTGTGTGCGATATGCTGAAGCTGGGGGGGGGTTGTATTCTCTTTGCGTGTGGCTGGGAGGAGAGTTATAATGTATGTGAGGGGGGGGTGACGAGTGGTTTATGAGCGCTGAGAAGGGGGGGGGGGGGAGGAGGAGCCCGGCCTGACTGGGTCGTGACGCCGACCTATGATGGTCGATCGCTGGGGGGTGGGCGAGGGGTCGGGGGGTGAAGTGGTGATGTTTGGTGGGGTTTGGGGGGGGGGTGGGGGGTGTTGGGGGGGGGGGGGGCATGCCGTGCGGGGGGTGGGCTGGCCACGTCGCACGTCCGGTCGGCTGCCGTACGGTCTGCACGTACGAACGGTTGCGGTGCGTGCACTCCGTGCGTGCGTGTGTGCGTGCGTGACCGCGCTACCGCTCCGGCTATACACGCTATGTGCATACACGGTACGGCATGCCGGTCCGCATGTGTCCTGGGTACAGACTCCACGTATGGCTCCGCCTACGTGCCTTCGCCGCGCGCCGACCAAGGCTGTGTGCAGCTACTGGCCGGTGCGGCCTGTTCGTGCACCGTACATTAGTGCTGTTGCCGTGCCTGTTGGCGGCGTAGTGCACGCTACTCCGCTGCGTGCATGACGGCAGGTGGCCGTGGGTGCGTGCCTGTGAAGCC
Organism: Priapulus caudatus; assembly: GCF_000485595.1. Classification (NCBI taxonomy): domain Eukaryota; kingdom Metazoa; phylum Priapulida; class Priapulimorpha; order Priapulimorphida; family Priapulidae; genus Priapulus; species Priapulus caudatus. Next base: position 40,070 of record NW_014578951.1, read on the forward strand.
CCATACCAGTGCCGTGCATCGCGTACGTGTTGCTGGCGTGGCGTGCGTATGCACGTACAGACGTGCCGTGCATGCGGCGTAGTACGTGCGGGCCAGCTCACCCCGACTCACGCTATCCCCACCCGTCCGGCGTTCGTAGCACGGGTACACATGCGGGCATTGCGTGCGCGTGCCGTTTGCACGGTACACGTATGTGGCGTGCGTGCGTGTGCCTCAACGTACACAATTGCGTTGCGTGTCCGTGCGTGCGTGTAACGTGCATGTGTGTGCTGCTGCGTTGCGTGTGCGTGTGGTCATACATGTACGTGCATGCGTGCGTGTTGTGCGTGCGCCCCAGCACGTCCGGGGGGCACGGGCCCCGGACCGCTGGCGCTCGTGTGCAGGTACACGCCGTCTGGCCGTCCCGCCAAGAGCCGGCCCTCCGCTGCCGTGGTTGCGTGTGCACGTCCCACGGCCGTGCCCGTGCGTGTGTGCTTGCGTCCATATGTTGAAGTGGTGTTTGTGTGTGCTGCAGGAGTTATGTCAATACTGTGTTATGAGATTCACGCGTGATATTTAGTGGTGTATGCTGAAGTGGGTGTTGCATTCTTTTTGTGTTTGCTCAGGAGTTATGTAATTATGTTTTATTGAGATTTTAAGCTACCAAAAGCTCAAGTTGCAAATACATAATTTATGGTATATCTTCATTTCGGAAAATGCAGCCAAGTCTTACTACAGACATCTAGGCATATCATAGCTGACAATAGCTCGCCTACAAGTTGGAAAATCATGAAGCACACCTTAACAATTCTTCTCACGAGGAGATACTCTTTCTGATCGGGGCAGGGTCTCTGTTTATAGTTAAATGTCTTGCTTAGACCAATGACCCTCTCTACATGAATCGTCTTAGATGCGATACATCTATCCCTAACAACTGTCTCTGCATTAAGTGGGGATTTTCCTTTGAGCATTGACGGCGTGTTTACATGCACATTACAGCGTCAACCTTGAGTCTCTTTCTTTCGTCTAAAAATAAGACATATTTAAGAAAACGTTAATGAAAATATATTATTTAAAAAATGCGTGGTGGCAACGAAGGGCTATAGCACTCGAGAGCTAATCTCAATATAACAATAATAAAACATGTAGAATGAATGCCGGTGATTAATATAGCCAAGTACCTGGTACCACTCCAGGTACTGGTACCTCGTACTAGAGACACCTGGCCTCGATTATTTACCAATTATCAGCTGAACGTTGCCACTGGCATTGTCCTATTATAATTATACTGCTCTGTAGCGATAAATGCTGTCAATGATAACACTAACAGTTGTTTTTATAATCTAGACTGCATGGAATACGCAAGAAAAATACTGCAAACCTCGTCAACCAACCTCAAAAAAAGTCAAAATGAGCTAATAACTAATGTTTATAAGCTATTTTCGATATTACAGTTACTTAAAAGTGTGCTAGTATAGTCGGCCTCTCTGAAGTGATCGCTGCAGACTTTACGAAGGCATTTTAACTTGGTTATATCGCTATGACGATACGATCGGCTATTCGTGATTCCTGTATCTTTTCAACTGACCGGTTGATTGCGCAATCGTTGTAACACCTCTAACTCCCGCTGCGCCACCTGCTGACAAAGCTAGCGGCTAACCCCATTGTTTGACTAGTCAGTCAAAGGGCTTGTTGGGGGTCCATTATGCCGAGCTTCCAATTGAAAGGGCCCATGAAATTGTCAAGTAGAATTGTGTTTTTTCGGAACCCCAAAGAAAATGTCTTCCTCTTACATGCACCCCTCCTTGATCAGTCACGCATTGAGGCGTAAACAATAACAGAGATAAAATTGTGTTGAGTTTGTGGCTCTTGACGCACGTAACGTACAAGACTGTTGAAAGCACAGGCATTTGGAACGTCTCAATAAAAATAAATATTCACAAAACTTTTCACAATAATCCACCGCCTGTGTGCAAAATAGGTGAACGTATGTGAAACATTTACGGTGAGTACTTACTGTCACAAATCCGTGAATAACTGACACCACTAAATTGGTAAATTGTTCCATGCACTTTAAGAAATTCTGAGAAATTACGAGGTTATCATCGCAGAACTCCTAACACCGCCCATCCTGATGTCACAAAGCTATATGTAAACAAACAGGCGTGTTGCAAGGTGCCTGCCTCCGATATCCATTTTGAGGCCCGCTAAGCCAAGCATAAAGCACGCGGGCAGCGTCTATTTTTTCCGTACCGCAAATGCGCAAAGGGTTCCTCTGATTGGCTGCTTTGATTTGCTCTNCTAATGTTTATAAGCTATTTTCGATATTACACTTACTTAAAAGTGTGCTAGTATGGTCAGCCTCTCTGAAGTGATCGCTGCAGACTTTACGAAGGCATTTTAACTTGGTTATATCGCTATGACGATACGATCGGCTATTCGTGATTCCTGTATCTTTCCAACTAACCGGTTGATTGCGCAATCGTTGTAACACCTCTAACTCCCGCTGCGCCACCTGCTGACAAAGCTAGCGGCTAACCCCATTGTTCACCCTCATTGTTTGTAATCGAGATGGCCGCCATCTTTGTCTTTGTAGTAATTAATACCGGCCATGCGATTCGTCGATGCCAAGGCCATTAACACGTACATTCTCTGATTGGTTGCTTCAGATTTCGCATTTCGAATTTCGCATTTTGCATTTTGCATTTCGCAGAAAATTGTACTAAGTGGTGGGCCAGTTTTTCGTTTGAATAAAATAATTTGCGCTACACATAGAAAAATTAATATTTTTAGGAGGCATACAACAGTAAGCCTCCGCAAATTGTTCTATTACACTATATTTCGTCTCTAGAAAAGGCCTTTTTTGGCTTTTTTTTCGCCAAAATTCGGCACTATAGTGCAATAATTTGCATCATGTACGCAAGTTAGATGCCTCTTGGACGTCTAGAAAGCATTGGAAGTAAAATTGGTCTTGTCGTGTTGTTGTGTCATTCCGTCAGGTGGCGTAGCCTGAGTTGGTCATTTTTGTGTTTGAAAAGGGTTCAGACAACTTTGCAGAAATTCGCATCATAGAGCTGGCAAAAGTTTCGAGCGGAGCATAGAGCATGAATCTGTAGTTATTTAACATGAATAAAGTGTATGTTGTGTTAGCTCAGTAACAGTGTGAGTATTTTTAGTTAATTTCTGTTCGATGCTTATTCAAGCCTGCTGCCTATGGACGCCCTCTACAGTTGTTCACCACCTCTAGTGCTCCCGTCAGGTGTTTTCACCTTAGACCTCGTAATTTCGGATTTTGCATTTCGCATTTCGCAGTTCACAGTTCGCATTTCGCATTTCGTATGTCTACAGAGATGTGAGGAGAGAGATCTGACACAACTCTTAAATCGTTGCTCGCACGTATTGAGAGAATTTTCTAAAGCAATTTTACTACCTGTACTTACTTTGCTTAATTATTAGGAATTTCGNTTGCTGCTGCTGCTTTGCTGCTGCATGGGCGCGCTGCAGCAGGGGCCAGTATGTACGTGTACGTAGGATTAGCTACGTGTAAAAACTGGCACGGCTATGCCAGCACGTGCTCGCATGACGTGCCGTCGCCACGGGCAGCGCGGGGTCAGGAGGTTGGTAAAAACCTCACACGTACGGAGCCAGGCGCCGCGGCAGCGGCGGTTTTGGAGATAGCATCTAGACCGCGCCCGCCCACGTGGAGCGCCGTATGCGTCTTCGTTAAAACCTCTGTGATAGACATGACGTTATACTCGGCAGTAGCCCACGTCATCGCGTAGCGGCCAATGAGGAATCGTGTGGTCGCTGATTGACAGCATTTCTTGGGGTTTCTTGTAGGAGCCACTACGTCTTACCCTTGAGGCGCGCCACCCCCAAAAATGTTTAGGGGCCGTTTGGAGATGGCTTCTAGGCGTCGATCCCGAAATGTCGGTTGGACTCCGCCCAGTTTTCGCGGAGTTCGTTTTCAGACCCCTGTCTAAGTTATTTGTCAAAGTGGACAATAAGGGGGCGGCATATTAGCTGTTGGGGCGCGGCTTTGCCGCGCGCAATAACTGGGGCAGCAGGTCCGTCAAGTGGCACGTGTCGTGCCACGTGTTGAGAGCACGTGCCTAAGCGTGACCAATAGATTCTGACCGCGTCTCGGAGGCATCCAGAGAGACCGGGTACAAGTTGGCATTGCGCAAAAGATGCGTTGTTCCCCGACCGCCGAGAGCGGTTAAGCCGCGCACTTCCGCGGGACTGGGCGCACGCAACCGCGGGCTGTTGTATGTAGCATCTCGCGCTGCCCACTATACGAATTCGTACGCCGAAGGAGGGCGGGCGCACGAATCCGTATAGCGGGCAGTGTAACATCGCACAGTTTTCGTCAGACATACACCGGCTTGACTACGGCGGCCTTGGGGGGGAAGGCATTTCCTGCTGCTGCTGCTTTGCTGCTCCAGGGCCGCGCTGCAGCAGGGACCAGTATTTGGTGCTGCTGCTGGTTTGCTGCTGCAGGAGCGCGCTGCAGCAGGGGCCAGTATTGCTTGCTGCTGCTGCTGCTTTGCCGCTGCATGGGCAAGTATTTGTTGCTGCTGCTGCTTTGCTGTTGCATGGGCGCGCTGCAGCAGGGGCCAGTATGTACGTGTACGTAGGATTAGCTACGTGTAAAAACTGGCACGGCCACGCCAGCACGTGCTCGCACGACGTCCCGTCGCCACGGGCAGCGCGGGGTGAGGAGGTTGGTAAAAACGTGCCACGTACGCAGCCAGGTGCTGTGGCGGTGGCAGTTTTTGAGATAGCATCTAGACCGCGCCCACCCACGTGGAGCGCCGTACCCGTCTTCGTAAAAACCTCTGTGATAGACATGACGCTATACTCGGCAGTAGCCCACGTCATCGCGTAGCGGCCAATGAGCGAGCGCGTGGTCGCTGATTGACAGCATTTCTTTGGGTTACTTGTAGGAGCCACTACGTCTTACTCTTGAGGCGCGCCACCCCCAAAAATGTTTAGGGGCCGTTTGGAGATGGCCTCTAGGCGTCGATCGCGAAATGTCGGTTGGATTCCGCCCCGTTTTCGCGGAGTTCGTTTTCAGACCCCTGTCTAAGATATCTGTCTATGTGGACAATAAGAGGGCGGCGTATTCGCTGTGAGGGCGCGGCTTTGCTGCGCGCTGTGCGCTGCGCGCAATAACCAGGGCCGCAAGTCCGTCAAGTGGCACGTGTCGTGCCACATGTTGAGAGCACTTGCCTAAGCATGACCAATAGATGCTGACCGCGTCTTGGAGGCATCAAGCCAGTATTTGTTTTTACTCAGAATAGTCGTCAATAGGAAAACAACAAGCGATTTAGGTTTCGGCAGTGACCGAGTGCGCTAGTTTGTGTCCACTGCTTGTGTACTTTGCGACTGCCTGTTTTAGCCCACCGCAACGCTCAGACAACCAGTTGTCCAGTAACATGAGCTGACCCCTCGAGAGCGACGAAGCGCCCATAGTTACGCCCATTTTCTTTGCTTTAATAAAACAATTCTCTTTGAAATTTTTCTAAAAAGAAAATTATCGTCTTCTAGTGCATAGACGTATCAATTAGTTTCTTAATCTGTGACGACCCTCGATCTCGCTGAATCTTCTGTATCTTCTGAACTGCCGGCATTCTATTCTACCGTTTCTAAAATAAATTACCAATTGATTTATTTGCTGACTATCTAGTTTTTCTATATCTATACGAGTTCGAACCACAGGAACTTTCACTTTCAAGCATATCACGAATAACATTGATTACTCTATGAGCGCTGGGGCGGATCTAGGGGGGGTCCGGGTTGGGTTTCATCCCAATTTTTTTAGGGCTAGTTTTTCTGATAAAGATTTACTTATATATATATAAATTTGTTATAAAAACATAGAAATGGGCAAAGAGGTGTCCACGGGGCGTCCGGGGGACCTTATCTGATAAATTGTTGCATTCTAGACATCAAAATTACTGCTCAGATGCTCTCAGAATACACCAATTTAAAAAAAAATTCTTGGGAGAGGTCCCCCAAATCCCCCTAAGTGGCCTTCGGCAGCATTTGAAAACACCAGAAACATTAAGCAGGAAAAGGTTCCCTTTATTTCTTCCTGGACACCCCCCTTTCAAAAATCCTGGATCCGCCCTCTGTATCAACACTGGTGACATGACATCTGCCCGTGCGAACTTGGAAGAAAGCACAAGGCAAGCATATATACGAATGGGTGCATCATCGTAAACGAGCGGAGCAGGATATCACTATGCCTCAGCAAACGGTTGAAATGGACTTATGTAGGTTGAAAAGAAAGCGGTATTTGGTCGTCATCGACTATTATTCTAGATATTTGTAAGTGGTATATATTCTTATCAGGAATCAAGTCGAAACAAGTCATAGATAAGCCCGAGAGCTTGTTGGCAAGATGAGAGGGCGTCGTCTTAGATAGCGGGGCTCAATTCACATGTACTGAGTTCTAGCTGTTCCAAAATGAATACTATTTCATTCACACAACGTGTAGCACGCACTTCACACAGGCTAATAGTCATGGGGCAGATTTCAAAAAGAAGATGAGCCTAAACTTTTTGGGTAGAGGCTGGAAACGGGTAAATATCATTTCTATGATACTTGGGTAGTTTCACTGGGTATGTTTCCAGGCTGACTTTTGCGTATTGTGGCGGCCATCTTGAAATCCAAAATGACCGCCAGCGAAAATGGATTTTCTGAAATATCTGGACTCCCAGACGTCGTAGAGACATAATATTGGTGGCTATACCCACATTTTCGATAGTGGAGAACCCAATTATGACACTTAAAAAACATAGGATGGCGGCCATATTGGATTTCAAGATCGCCGCCAGTGAAATTTGTTTATTTTGAATAACTAGACTCCAAGACGTCAACATGACCAGTAAATTCAGCCGAGTGATGAGCCTAAGTCTCTTTCACCTCCTAACCTTGTAGTGTCACAACCCCTCCAGTGTAGTGTCAATGCCCCCGCACATGATTACGACACCATCTGGATAGCCATAACGATGAGCCAAGACTTAGTTAGACATCTTGAGCAAAAATATACTATTATGACTTTCGATGAACAACTGTACTGCAAGGCAAAATTGCTACAATGGGATTCCAAACACGAATCTCTATTGAAGGATGTCGTGGTGATGCTCGGAGGATTTCACATACAGCTAAACTTCGCAAAAGTCATTGGTCAACATATGGCTGACTCGGGCCTAGAAGATATATGGATCGAGAGTGGTGTCTTCGGATCCAATACTGCAGCAAATATAATGAAAGGAAAGATGAGGAATCGCATATTCCGTGCACACAAACTGACATTTGAAGCATTGTGGATTACATTATATCCACAGCTTCTGGCGTGGGCTAAAGAATCAGAACTCGACATTGATGTTGATGAACTAATGGTTCTCTCGATGAAAGTTATCCATGACATGAACAATGACGATGACAACAAACCTGAATCCTTGAACATATTGGTGTCAAAGTGTGAAGAGCTCATTCGTCTCGTCAGGAAATACGATGATGCACATTCCGATGACCCGACTTTTGTGATGTGGAGGCAGTATATGAAACTCGTCTGCATCCTACTTTNAGAGAGGGGGAGAGAGAGGGGGGCGTTCGAGGGGGAGAGGGAGGGGGGCGTTCGAAGGGGGAAAGAGAGGGGGAGAGAGGGGGAGAGGGAGGGGGCGTTCGAGGGGGAGAGAGGGGGAGAGAGAGGGGAAGAGAGAATGTTCTAGAACGTTCGAGAATGATCTAGTAGAAGCAGCGATGACGTAATGCCTCGGTGCGTGGAGCGACCGTATTGATTTCCGCGTGGAGCGTGATGCGGAGGCGCGCGTATTGATCGGCTTTGAGCAACGCGATGATATAATGCGCGGCTGAATCGATGCGGCTGTAGAGCGCGCATGCGCAAAATCAGTCGTCGCCTCAGCAGCGCGGGCTTCGCATGTATGCTATAACATAGCGTGGACACAGCTAAGCATTGTGTCGGATGGCGGGTAGCAGGTGGCGGATAGCGGGTAGCAGGTGGCGGATAGCGGGGGGTGACGTAAAAAGTAACGATTTTTGTTTCGCGCAAAAGGCGAGGACGAAAAGGACGTTAGCATGCGGTGAAAAACGGCAAATTGGAAGCGTTAAAAAAAAAAGGCGAAGGGTGTAATGTACGAGAGAGGCGTGAGGCGAACGAAGCGTGAGAGGCGTGGGAGGCGTGAGAGGAAGCGGAGAGTGGTTGAGGCTGGGAGGTGGAAGAGGGGAGCGATTTAGGCGTGAGGAAAAGCGAGAGTGATAGCGAGAGCGGGCGAGGAGTGAGAGAGTCGAAGAGTGAGGACGAAACAGGTGTAATCGTTAGGCGCGGTCGGGGTTAACGTAATTATAACGCGTACGAACGAATGTATTTACGCAAATGTATTTACGAAACGGTAGTTTGAGCATACGTTAGCCTGGAACAATAGGAAATCGTCGCACTTACGTGAACATGACGGAGTCGAAACGCTCTGCAGGATGTCGTGCGCAGTAGCTGACGTGCGTCCCGTCTCAGACAGACGACGCTGAGTGCGGTACAACTTGTGCGTAAATCGTGCTTAGAGAGAAAAACATATATTAGAAGTGATACGATATTAAATACTACACCGATACGAGAAACGTGGTAATCTACGCGCGCACTGCTACTTCCCCAAACTAAACCGCTGGTCACTTGCACCAAAAAAAGGGGAAAGGAGAGAGGGACACTTCGTTCTGATCCGTTGACCTGACCAGTCGCGTTCTCATCCCTTTCCGTTGTCCTCCTTGCCTTTCTACGTGCCGCACTATTGCCAGGTTTAGCTCCTTCCCTTCGCCGTCACCCCAGTAACCCATTCAGAGAATCACCGGGGCTAAGGTACGAACACTGCTGATATTCTGTTGTACATTGATATTCGATTATTCGGTCGCATTGTAGTATTTTGGCGGAGAAGAGAATTATCTACGAGTAGCCTACACAATACCGTGTTCGTGTTATCTATCTGTGTTATCTATCGGAGACTCTATATCGACGCACCCTGTTACTTACCCCTATTAGAAACGGGTGCACTAGCCGCTAAACCGTAGAACCTGCGAGCGGAGTTAAATAACGCCTCGCGCCTCA
>NW_014578952.1:0-5295 GCF_000485595.1 Priapulus caudatus
CCGAGTAGTAGTAGTAGTAGCAGCAGCAGCAGTAGTAGTAGCGGCGGCAGCAGTAGTAGTAGTAGCAGCAGCAACAGCAGTAGTAGCGGCGGCAGTAGTAGTAGTAGCGGCGGCAGCAGTAGTAGCACTGCTAGCAACTCTGCTCTGGTTTCGCGTCAGACCTGATCGCACGTCACAGCACGAGTAAACGCTGCGAGCGCCCACACACGCACGCACATCCACCACGCATGCGTACACACACACACAAACAAACACACACACACACACACACACACACACGCGCACACACACACACACGCACACACACACACACACACACNATTACGTTACGTTGCATTACGTTACGTTACGTTGCATTACGTTATGTTACGTTACATTACATTACATACATTGCATGTGAAACGTTGTTTGCAGTTAATACTCAATAAAACATCATTTCTTCTGTCATTTAATTTCATACGCAAATAAACAACAACAAGAACAAATACGATATAAGCTATGAGAAAATATTCTGCGTACTTAATCCGAAAGAGCGATGGATTCCGAAATAATTCGTTCTGCGAAATAGTGATAAGAAAAACCCCTACAAATAATAAATTTTAACGCTTCTGAAATCCTTCTTTCTTTCTCTCTGTCACCCGCCTTTGCACCTCTCTCTCTGCTCTCTCTCTTATATATTATATATAATAGTATCTCTCTCTATCTCTCTCACTCCCCCCTCCCCCTATCTCCCTCTCTTCTTTCCTCTCTGCTTCTCTCTCGTCGCTCTGCTCTTTCTACCATCTCTCTCTCTCTCTCCCTTTTTTCTACTCTCTCTCTCTCTCTCTCTCATCTCTCTCTCTCGTCTCTCTTTCTCTCCTCGCTCTTCTTTCTCTCCTTTCTCTCACCCACTCTCTCTCTCCTTTCTCTCAGCTCTTCTCTCACCTCCTCACTCACATTTATCGCTGCCCTTCTCTATCTATCTATCTATCTCCCCTCTAATCTATCTATCTATCTATGCTATCTATCTATCTATCTATCTATCATATCTATCTATCTATCTATCTATCTATCTAATCTATCTATCTATCTATCTATCTACTATCTATCTATCTATCTATCTTATCTAATAGCCTACCTCTCTACCTACCTATCTATCTACCTATCTATCTGATCATGCTATCTAATCTATTATCTATCTATCTATCTATCCTATCTATCTATCTAATCTATCTATCTATCTATCTACCTATCTATCTATCTGTCTATCTATTATCTATCTATCTATCTATCTATCTATCTATCTATTATCTATCTATCTATCCTAATTCTAAGTGGATTGCGCGACGCGATGGTACTCGACATATATTTCACCACACAAGACACCGCACGCAACACTGTTACTTACTTACGGCCACGTGTCGCTGTAATCGTAGTTGGAAGAAGTGAAAGTCACTGGAGTCGGCAGCACACGGCCTCTGACGGAGATGTACACACGCGAAGAGTGAGCAGGCAGTAGTATAGGCAGTAGTAGCAGCAGCAGCAGTAGAGGCAGGCAGGCAGTAGTAGCAGGCAGCAGTAGTAGTAGTAGCAGTAGCAGCAGCAGCAGCAGGACGAGCAGCACAGTAGTAGCAGGCAGGCAGTAGTAGTCCAATGCAGTAAGTCCGCAAGGCACAGGCAGTAGTAGCAGCAGTAAGTAGTAAGCAGCAAGCAGGAGCGAGCGAGGCAGGCAGCAGCAGCAGCAGCAGCAGTAGTAGCAGCAGCAGGCAAGGAGCAGGAGCAGCAAGCAGCAGCGCAGCAGGCAGTAGTGTAGCAGCAGCTAGTAGTAGGTAGCAGTAGAGTAAGCAGCAGCCGCAGCAGTAAGCAGCCAGCAAGAGGCAGCAGCAGTAGTAGTAGCATAAGCAAGGCAGAAGCAGCAGGAGGAGGCAGCAGCAGGCAGAAGCAGAGCAGCAAGCAGTAAGTTAGGCCATGCAGCAGCAGTTAGTAGTGGCGGCGGCAAGGCAGTCAGCAGCAAGCAGTAGTAGTAGTAGGCAGCAACAGCAGGCAGCAGTAGTAGTAGTAGTACAGCAGCAGCAGTAGTAGTACGGCGGCAGCATAGGTAGAGTAGTAGGGCAGCAGCAGCCAGTAAGTAGTCAGCGGCGGCAGTAGAGTAGTAGCGCGGCAGCAGCAGTAGCACTGCTAGCGGCTCTGCTCTGGTTTCGCGCGTCAGACCTGATCGAACGTCACGGCACGAGTAAACGCTGCGACGGGCAACAACAACGAACGCCACACACGCACCCAGGAATCCACCACGCATGCGTACACACACACACAGCACAAAAAACACACACACACAAACAGCACACACACGACGCACGCACGCACACACACAACACACACACACACACACACACAACACCATACATACACACACCCATCACAACACCACACCCACACACACAGCCACAATATGCCGCGCACGCATGACATACACAGTAGCGATCAGTTCTCAGCACGCAACGCACAAGCACAGTACACACACGCCGCGCACCGAGCACGGCACATAACCGCACGCACGCACGCACGCACAACACACCGCACACACACACACACACACACACGACATACATAACACACAACGCACACGACACATCCGCCATCACACATCAGATACACAGCACGCAGCACACACATGCCACATCACAGCATACCGCCACCCCCCAACACACACACAAGAAGCGTCCTGCCCGTCGCGTGAGCAACGCTCTTTGCGCATGCGCACGACAAACTAGAATCGTCGCCGCTGTGCCGCGCCGCCGGCCGCGGGACATATGCCCGTAGTAGAGCAGAGCCGAGGTCTCGTTCTATTTGCTCCTGCGCGTCTGTCTGCAGAGCGGCATCACAGAAGAGGAGGAGGTCAGATTTCCCGCGCGGTAGCGGTAATGAGCGTGAGGGATGGAGAGCGTTTAATTTGCTGCACCGAGCGAGCGGCCTGTGGTAGCTGTTAACGCGATGTGCAGTCTAATTAGGAACGGCAGCAGACGTCCGACGTCCAGTATCGATGGGAAATAGATTCACATAACTACGTACATGCCGCTGAACGGTAACATAGATTGTACAATGTTGGATCGAATGCTTAATGCAATAAAAATACAGCATATGGNCATTTTACAATAGCACATCGTAACAACATTTTACAATAGCAGATCGTAACAACATTTTACAATAGCACATCGTAACAACATTTTACAATAGCAGATCGAAACACTCGATTTTAACATCATTCTATAATAGCAGATCGTGACAGCGATATGTAGTATGACAGATACTGCTTATACAGCAGGGACGATATGAAAAACAAATGTTTTAATTCACTCCTGATGGCTTCATCCGGAACACACCTCCTGTAATTTGTCGCCACCGAGTAATGCGCTATTTATAGCTGTTCGTACGTCTTTATAGAGATGGTCCACGTAGTGATCCTCTATTACCTGCTGGTGCCACTATCACCCCCCCCCTCCCCCGCTCATGCTAGCTCTCATCAAACACGCATCGTACATCCTCGTACATATTTGGACATCGGTCGCCGCCATTTGTCTTATCTCTCCTTGTTTACCTGTGTATGTGTGTTTGTGTATATTTATGTGTGTGTTTACAAGCGCCCACACTGCGGCGCTCACCGCCTGTGTTGTCGCAGGTATAAGCGGCGGCTTGCACATCTCCCGCGTTCGTTCACGACTGGGCATCTTACTGATCGAGCGCCGACTAACGATAGTTTTACCGAGTTAACAACCTGTACGTGTGTGTATGTGAGCGCGTTGTACGTTGTTAGAACATTCGTTACACTGTGAAATCGTAGTGTTTTGAATTGTTGGCGTGGTGTGTGTGTGCGCGCGCGCATGTTGTGCCTTTTGTGTGCAGCGCCAAGTAGACATATTGGATATATCTGTCACACATCATACACACGCGCTTCTCAGACGTCTGCGATGACATCGGAGCTGTCGCAGTCGTATGACGTCACATCACGTGACGGCCGTCGGTCGCCGTGCGTTGTCGACGCGCCTGGCTGCAGAGCGCGCCACTTATCGTTAGAAAATCTCTGCTGGGAGTGTCATCGAACACACGAACGCTGCCAGCGCCACCTGACGCTCGTTCCGCGCGACAGCGGCGACGACAGCGCCATCGATCGGTCGAGCAGCGGCGATGACGTTGACGATAGCGACGCTTGTGTTGCGCGCCGTCCGGACATCCGTCGCTGGCGATCGTGTGATTATATTAACCGTCGCGTGAGAAGCTGTCGCCGCAGATGCGCCGTTAATATCCAGCAGCCGTCGTCGTCGTCGTCATCGTCGCCGTCGCCGCCGCCGAGGAACGGCGATGATGAGCGGAGGGTAGCCATGCTTGATCGTCTGCGAAGGCGGATGCACAGATCCATCGAAAACCTGAACAAGATCTACGGCGGGAAGAAAGCTGCGACTGCAGCGCCACCGATAGAGGGAGCTTCACGCACGCGCCCGACGAGGAGTCAGTCGGTGAACCGCGCAGTCTTCGCCGAGCTGATCTCAGGTGGCGCTGCGAAGCTGCGTCGCATGACCGACGCCATGTTGGATAAGGTCAGTGAGAATGTGTAGATAAATGTGACGCACGTAACGTAGGTTTCTAATACCTATAGTAGCTCGTTCTTTTCCTCACTCTCTCTCTCTCTCTCTCCCTCTCTCTATTTTTCTCTCTCTCTTTCTCTCAATTTCTCTCGTACTCAACTCTTCTCTGTCTGTCTCTCTCTCTCTCTCTCTCTCTCTCTCTCTCTCTCTCTCTCTCTCTCTCTCTCTCTCTCTCTCTCTCTCTCTCTCTCTCTCTCTCTCTCTCTTTTTCTCAATTCTCTGCTCGTACTCAACGTCTTCTCACTTCTGTTCCTGCCTCCTTCTCGGTCTCTCTCTTGTCTCCGCCTCTCACCTCCTTCTCTCCCTCCTCTCCTCTTTCCTCTCATTTATTTTCGCTCTCCTTTCTCCTCCATTTCTCGCTCGTACCTCCACACTTCCTCTCTGTCTGCTGTCTGTCGCTGTCTCTCTCTCTCGTCTCCTCCTCTCTCTCCTCTGCCTCCGTACCGGGTCCTTTCTCTTCTGTCCCCTCTGCCTCTGTCTCGTCCTCTCAATTCTCCCGTCCGGCCTCTCCTCTCCTCTCCGCTCTTCTCTCTCTCTCCTCTCTCTCTCCCATCCCTCGTCTCTCTCTCCTCCTCCTCTCTCTCTCTCTCTCTCTCCTCATCGTTCCTCTCTCCTCTCTCTCTCCTCTCTTCTCTCAATCCCTCTCCTCCCTCTCTCTCTCTCTCTCTCTATCTCT
>NW_014578952.1:5307-7160 GCF_000485595.1 Priapulus caudatus
TCTTCTCTCTCTATCTTCTCTCTCTCTCTCTCTCTCTCTCTCTCTCTCTCTCTCTCTCTCTCTCTCTCTCTCTCTCTCTCTCTCTTTCCCCTCTCTTTCTCTTTCAACTTATCTACCGAGATGATTTTCGTCTTTTACGTTAAAACCTTCTGCGAAAGCATCTTTCACGAACTATCGTATACGCGGTGCCGCGGAAACAGCGTCTCAAAGCCAGACGTAAACTAGTCATACTATAGCTATATCGCTCGCCTTACAAACAAAAATGAAACTACAGCCCGAGCATGTATCTTTACGCAACCAAGTGTATCAAACGTCAATGCTAACAACGGCTGCCGGCATGTGTTTTCTTTATAGCCAATCACGTGTTTGAATCGCGCGGGTGTGTATCTTGTACAATAACCATCTGCGGACTTTGTCCTGTTAGTGACAAGGTGCTGTTTGCATGCGAGCAGCCTGAGAGAGATAGCTGCATATATGCGCCTATGACGGGTAATGTGTTACGACCTGTATCCGGAGTGTTCGTATGGACGTGTATATACACGCGTGTATTATATGCAGGGATGGTCAGGTTTGTTTGTTGACACAGAGCGAAACAAAACGCGGAGAAAAAATATATGGAGTCAATTGTGGTCTACACGACAAAATCATATGGACTGTGAGAGGAATTGTTTTACACGACGCATTTAAAAGGACAGGAAGGTTAGGAAATCTTAGTTTCAATTTATTTAGGAAACAAAACTCACATCCTTCCTTTATTCCTTTCTTGCACATGATAGGAATTTACACTTGGTAGTTTCATCGATATCATTCGAGTTTCATTTCATTCGGGAAGCAAAACTCATATCCTCCCTTCCCTTCCTTTCTTGTACACGATGGCAGGTTACACACTCGGTAGTTTCACGGGTTCGTGTGAGGACGTCCTGTTCATGTGTCACCCACCACGCTGGCTGTTCGCACTGACGCGTCAACCAGAATGACATCTTACACATGCGAACATCCTGCAGCTATTCGCTGATGTATCATGCGCATCTCCTTCCCCATTACAACGTCGTGTAGTGAGCTACTAGCCACGTGGTGTGTGGGGTAGGAAGCTGAGCGGATGCGTATATAGGATGTCGCTACTATAGTAACCATGTATTAGACAGGATATATATATATACAAGTGTCTGTCTTTAACGCCTGGTCTCTCCTGTGTCTCTCACAGTACATGTCCCGTTGTTCTTGCGCGCGGGCGTGTACTCGCACACTGGCGTGTACTTGTACGCGTGCGTGTACTTGCACGCGGGCGTGTATCTGCCACGGGGTCTTCTCCAACGGCGACTCTACTCGTTCGAACTCAGGTTGCGTTGTATAGTGAACAGTTGATAGTTACAGTGATGATTGTCTTCGAGGTGAGTAACGCCCGCTAGGGTTCGGCTGCAGGCCGTAGCAGACGCTTAGTTAGAACGCCAGTCATATTCTCGCGTGTACTGTGTCACCATACGCACGCGGTACAAACCGCCTATACATGACAAATACATGACGTGCCGCGCGATACGTCTGTATTAAAAACTCGACATCAGAGTGCAAGCAAATACTGGATGGATGCGATGCCTAGAGCGAACACTTGTCCGGGAATCCGCGTCGCGGGACCGCAGATGCCACGATGTCACTAGTAAACGCTTGAGTATTGACGAGAGTTGATCTTAAACGCTTGAGTGTTGACGAGAGTTGATCTTAAACGCTTGAGTGTTGACAAGAGTTGATCTTAAACGCTTGAGTGTTCACAAGAGTTGATCTTAAACGCTTGAGTGTTGACAAAAGTTGATCTGCGCTCGTTCCCGCGGTTACGTTTGTCATCGTAAGGCAGCAAC
>NW_014578952.1:8603-13570 GCF_000485595.1 Priapulus caudatus
TTATACTCAGAATAGGTTTGGATATAAAGATACCGAATGATTCTCATGCTCATGCGCGTTCTCGTTCTCCCCCATTCTTTCTCTATGCTTCATCTTGAGTTCTTCGATGTAGTATACTGTTTTACTCGTTCGTCAAATGAGGCAATTTCTGAAAGTGACAATCTGCTTTGCGTGAATCCGTGATTTATTGAAAGCTTTCTTCTATATCGCGCGGTAAAACCGACGTTAGCCTATATATATATAGAGTTTATACACAATTACGTGCTAGCGACGTCTTCGCAGCCCGGCATGGACCTTCAATCTTGAAATTGCCACACTAACTCAAATCAACCTCACAAATCAACGGACCGTTTGTTTTTTGCATCGACCACGTTTCTATAGCCGCTTCTTATCTCTACGAACTTCGTTTTTTACAAATTCTCAAACCGTCGGCAGTGTGAAACGTCCGCATAAACATTGTGACGTCATTGCCCCATCTCACTGTGCACGTATGGGATTTATTTTTTCGCGCATTTGTTGCGTAATTGCCATGTGATCTCTGACTGTTTATTGCGCACGTATGGAATTTATTTTTTCGCTCGCGCATTCATGACGTCATCGCCCCATCTCATTGTGTACATATAAGATTTATTTTCGCGCGCATGTGTGACGTAATCGCGTCTGTTTCCCTGCCGTTGCCGCCACGCAGAAGATGAAGCGACATAAGAACCTCGCCGGCCGCATGTTGAAGCTGAAGGATACCATGAAACGTCGCATGTCGATAGGAGGCAGGCGATCAAGCTTGATGGGCGACCCGAACCAGGTACGTGTCTGTGTGCGGGAGAGAGCAGCAAGGTGTGTGTGTGTGCGTGCGTGCGTGCGTGCGTGCGTGCGTGCGTGCATGCGTGTGTGTGTGTGTGTGTGTGTGCGTGCGTGCGTGCGTGTGTGTGTGTGTGTGTGTGTGTGTGTGTGTGTGTGTGTGAGTGTGGGCATGATTTTCGAAAGAAATTCCACTACGTGTCACCTTGTCTGTATACGTCACGTACCGTGCTGCGGTTGTATGTACCGATAGTTCTTGTTTTGTCAGTCTTATAGTGAGCACGCGTGTCAAAAAAAAGTAGGAAACATATTACTTCCGGTTTCCCACTTACTTCCGATTTGGTTTGTTATCGATAATATTTATCTGAAACAAACGTCAATGTATGTACGCTCGTATATATGCGCGTGTACGTGCGTGCGTTCGTGTATGTGTACGTACGTTCATGCGAACGTCTAGGCCTATGTGTGCGTGCGTGCGTGCGCGTTTATGGACAAATGTGAATGAAATTCGAGATTTAGCCAAAGTACTGTTGCATGAACTGTGACGTCGCGCTATGCTATGCTATGGATAGTGTTGTGAGTGGCATACTGAACCTATACTGTGCCTACTATACATCTTACATAATAATAATAATAATAATAATAATAATAATAATAACAATAACGATATTGGTAATCGTAATGGTAATGGTAATGGCAACGGTACTTATAATGATAATAGTAATAATCATAATAAAAATAATATTAATAATAATAATAATAGCATCGCCTGGTTGTATTCTAGTCTGACGACACGAGGATGCGATCGCAGTCGGAGCTTACCCTGCCTTTGAGCCGCAGTTACTCAGTTGAGAGCATGGACAGTCTAGCTAGCTTCATCAGTCCCACTAGTCCAGGTAGAGACCATCGCTTTTTGCGAGCTTTCGAGAACATATCTCATGTTTCACAACAACAACCGCTATTGTTGTTGTATAGCCTGAGGAAGAAACATGTGTTCTCGGAGACTCGCAAGATAATAAATGAACACCTTATTCTATTTTTATATATTTCTATATTCTTTTACATCTGCATGGGTGTCCGTGTGTATTTACTTATATATATATATAATTGGGAATTAATAGAAATAAACTTTGGTTTTATTGTTTGCATCCACCCCTGATAATATAAGTAACCATCAAAAGTTTAAACTGGTATGATGTCATAACGGAAGCAGAACTAACGCGATAAAACTAATCTCGTCGTCGCTGGTAAACTGTACCGCGGTAAGCTGCTATCGGTGCGCAGTTGCAGAAGTATGTCGTATACTATACCGGGATAAACTATCAATGCGCGCAGGTGTAGACTAAGTGATGTGTCTATGTATGTGTGACTAAGTATGTGGTATACTATACCGGGGTAAACCATCCGTGGGCACAGTTTCAGACTAAGATGTGCGTTTCTAGGTTATTTCAATCGGCTGAGTCACATCAG
The DNA here is from genome assembly GCF_000485595.1 of Priapulus caudatus. Taxonomy (NCBI): domain Eukaryota; kingdom Metazoa; phylum Priapulida; class Priapulimorpha; order Priapulimorphida; family Priapulidae; genus Priapulus; species Priapulus caudatus. The sequence continues at coordinate 10,872 of NW_014578952.1, forward strand.
TGACAGCTCCGGAGAGGATCACATCCAAACAGGTCCAGTCATCGCCAAAGCGGTGGTGAAGAAGGATTATACACCGAGTCCCTACGACACGGACGCCCTCCGTCTGAAGGTACACACACGTACAAGACGTCTGTCATGCTAGGCTGCATATATATACATGTAACTCTCTATTACGTGTGTTCACTGCGTGACACGTTACACGCGAGGATAGATCAGAAAATTAACCGCACCGCGCGAGTGCGTGTTACTTGAGAGCCTCTACTCCAAGAACGGTTTACACTCCAAAATTTAATATACTCGCAAGAGCATCTCTTAGCGCGCCAGGGGTGCTGAACCCTGAACTTTAATTTCTCCATCCATCTATCCACTCGATCCATCCATCCAATCCATCCATCCATCCATCCATCCGTCCATCCAATCCTCCATCCAGTCCATCCATCCATCCGATCATCCATCCATCCATTCCATCCATCCATCCATCCATCCATCCATCCATCCATCCATCCATCCATCCATTCCATCCATCCATCCATCCATCCATCCATCCAGTCCATCCATCCATCCATCCTTCTTATCCATCCATCCATCACATCATCCATCCATCCATCCATCCATCAATCCATCCATCCATCCATCCATTCCATCATCCATCCCATCATCCGTCCATCCATCTATCCATCCATCCTCCATCCATCATCCATTCATCCATCCATCATCCATTCCATCCATCCATCATCCATCATCCATCCACCATCCATCCATCCATTCCATCAATCCATGCCATCCATCCATCCATGCCATTCCTCCATCCATCCATCATTCCATCCATCCATCCATCCATCAATCAATCAATCATCCCATTCAATCCAAGTCCATCCAACCATCCATCCATCCATCCATCCATACCAGCCATCTAACCATCTTTGTATCCGTATTATCGTCGTCGTGCCGCCCGTCTATCTATCTATCTATCATCATCATCCATCTATCTATCTTATCAATTTACTACTACTATACTAACATCCTAAATATACTAAATATATATATATATATGTATGTGTGTGTGTGCAGCAGCTATCGCGTGCGGCGGCAAGCGTGTGGTGACAGATTGAGCAGTCTTGGACGCATGTACAGAATTGTCGCAAATATAGGCGTGAAAGAGAGTAGAGACTTTGGTAGTAGTATAGATTCGTATTTTTTAGCACTGGATTTTTATTGAAACGCTCCAGTGCCTGTGGCCTTCATCTCTCCTCTCGTAGCGCCTTCAGACGGGTGACGTCATCGACGTGTTTAGCATGCCGAGCACGGGCACGTGGACGGGCGTGCTGCGAGGCAAGGTCGGCCACCTTAATTCATTCAACGTCGACATCGTTAGCGACCGAGACGCCGAAGAACAAGCGACGCAGCCGAACGCCGCGTCACCACAAGCACACGCAGCGGAGACCACGCACGACGGAGGAACTACTGAGAGACTCTGCTTAGAAGGGTGAGGAGAGAAAAATGGGAGAGAGAGGAGGAGAGAGAGGAGAGAGAAGGGGAGAGAGGATCATACTGAGGGACTCTTGCCTTAGGCAGCGTGAGGAGAGAGAGGGAGGGGGAGAGAGGGAGGAGAAGAGGAGAGAGAGAGAGAAAGAGAAGGAATGGGGAGGGAGAAACTTACTGAGACGAGCTCTGCTTAGAGGTGAGGCACGAGAGAGCGGAGGGGGAGAGGAGGAGAGAGGAGAGATGAGAGATGACGGAGAGAGAGAGCGCGGGATGGAGACGAGAGCCGAGAGAGATGGTAGAGAGCCGGGAGAGAGAGAGGAAGACGGAAAGAGAGTATGAGAGCGGGAAGAGAGAGTAGAGAGAGTAGAGAGAGAGAGAGAGAGAGAGAAGCGGGGAGAGAGATAGAGAGAGATAGAGTGAGAGGGAGAGGAGAGAGATGAGAGCAGAGTCGAGAGAAGGAAGAGAGAGAGAGTGAGAGCGGGAGGAGAGAAGAGAGAGAGCGGAGGAGAGAGAGAAGAGAGACGGAAGGAGGGCGGCCGCGAGAGTCGAAGGAAGGTGAGAGTTGGTCTCAGTAAATAACAGGGCAGGAGTGATAATATCGAGATGTATAATAGTGTTATGAGTAAGGGGACCAGCATCAGTAAGCGTACGTCACTCGAATATCATACGCTAATGCCAAAAATATGTCAGAACTTAATTCGTAACGCGCCGATTTAGAAAAAGTAGCGCGAGCGAGAGGGCGAAGAGTTTGTACTCTGTAAATAATAGTCGTGAGTAGGGAGACCCAACAGTATGACGTTCACGTCACATCGAAAACATGCGAAGTAATGCATTGAGATGGTCAGAATCTGAAGCGCTGTCGTTTATATATTTGTCCAAAAAGGCAGCAGCGGAAAAGTCTAATACCAGGAGTTGATTGGGTTATTTTACCCCTGGTATTACCGAATACTTTGGGGCGAAAAAAGTCATCAAAATCTCAGCACCAGATTTAACGATGGCCTATATGCCGTGTTGAGTGTACACATGCACACCGATCACAACTGCTCGCACACAAACAATCACACACACACACCACAACACACACACACACACACACATGCACGCACAACGCACGCAAGACGCACGCACGACGCACGCACGACGCACGCACGCACACAAACACATCACACCACACACATCAATGATATTATATATATATCGCTTATAGTAGAATT
>NW_014578952.1:14509-49087 GCF_000485595.1 Priapulus caudatus
CTCTCTCTCTCTCTCTCTCTCTCTCTCTCTCTCTCTCTCTCTCTCTCTCTCTCTCTCTCTCTCTCTCTCTCTCTCTCTCTCTCTCTCTCTATCGTGCGCGCTGCATTTCCAAGTGCGGTAACATCTAGAATGACATATCTAGAACAGACGTTATCTTTTCGCTAGCCTACTTACGGCACCTCAGCGTTATCGCTATACCGTAGTAACGATAAATAAAGCAATCCCTTCTTTTATACGGTCACGTTTAAAACCGACAGCGTAGGACGTAATCAGCTTTACGATGTTTGTTTGAACTGGGCGCGGGAGATTCATTTATTCATTCTTTCATTCATTCATTCGTTTATTCATTTATTCATTCGTTCGTTCGTTCATTTATTTATTTATGTATTTATTCATTCTTTCATTTATTTATTCGTTCATTCATTTATTTATTCATTTATTTATTTATTCATTCTTTCTTTCTTTCTGTCAGTCATTTATTCATTCATTCGTTCATTCATTCATTTATTCATTCGTTCGTTCGTTCATTCATTTATTTATTCATTCAGTTATTTATTCATTCATCTATTCATTCTTTCTTTCTTTCTGTCAGTCATTCATTCATTCTTTCTTTCATTCATTCATTCCGGATCCGTCAAATTGTGAAATGGTTTAATATAATTAAAATAATTAAATTGTAATTAATAAAATTGTAATAATAAAATGGTTAATTTTTGGTTTAAAACATTAATTAATTAATCAATGGTTCCCTCCCGCTCTCCGTAGAAGTACATCAGCGTGTTCATGTTGAACGACTATGACCTTGAACGCTTCGGAGAACTGGAAGAAGAAGATCTAGACGACCTTCAGATTGTGAGCAGCGAGGACAGAGCGAAGATTCTCACGGCAGCCGAACTTCTACACGACTACGATGGTATGTGACGTCATACTGATGAAGATGGCAATACCCGCACGCTAATATCTTATATCGAATCCGCACTTATATCCAATCCGTGCATTCATGCGTCTTCCATCTGTGAAATATGATATACCGATCTCTTTTTGTTAGCTAACCGGATATATATCAATATATGTATATATCGGTAATGTGGCGCAATTAAGATTTTCGAATTTGTGTTTAATATGAGGTCGGACGACAAATACCACTTCTACGTAGCTTACATCTATATTTCAAAAATAGATATAGATAAAGATATAAATGTAGATATAGACATAGATGTAAATAAAATATATAAAATTCCGAGTGTTATTCGACGTATCCGCTGTGATATAAATAATATTTACGATAACAGGTGATGCAGAACCAGCGCATGCGCAGCAGCAGCAGCAGCCGGAAGTGGCGGCGGAGGTGACGTCACGCGGTGAGATCAGAGACTCAGGTATCTATGCGAGCAGCGACTGCCTACAGATGACGAAACCAGCCGACGTCGATGTGTCGGCAACGACGACGACCACGACCGCCGCCAGCAGCAGCAGCGCTCCGGCGACGCTCAAACGACAAGACGCCGTGCGCACGAAGCAGAAACAAGAGCGCATCTCAAAGTTCTACGTCAATATTTGCCCGCCGGAAGAGGGCTCTGGTAAACGCCAAACGCCCGGAAGCGACGCCGACGTGAAATCGACAATGCCGAGTGAGACCGCGAGCGCCGCAATTAAAACAAAGGCAGAGCCGACGAAGACGCCCTCTGACGGGAAATCATCCGCCGACTGGAAAACAGCGAGCGTGAAATCGAAAGCGAAGCCGGGGAAGGAACACACGAAGGCACTGCGCATGTCCGTCAACATCTCACCGCTAGTGGGAGTGCCGGGCATAGATGATAGCATTCACGCGACGCAGAGCTGCGAGGCCCTCGTCGAACCGAGCGCGCCGACAGCGAGAGAGAAATCGTCGCCGCCGCTAGAGGACAGTGTGTTCAGTGCGTCGCCGGCGAGCAAGCAGCGCGTCAGACTGACGGCGACGCACCACGCCGACGGCTGCAAGAAACTCTTCTCCGACTCGAACGTCAACTACGGAGAGGTTCGCTTCAGAAGCAAGGGTGGGTTCGGGCAGCGCGCGGCGACGCTGCCGCGGCCACCTAGCGACGAACGCAAGCGCGAGTCGACGCCGTCGGCGCGTCCGTCTGCCAGAGGGCACCAGTCTCGCGTGAAGACGATCATCGAGACGTTCCAGGGACTGCGGACGTGGAGGGAGTCGTCGCTACGCCCCATGTCGTCGGCTGTGGCTGAGAGGTCGATGACGGCAGTGCCGTCGGTCGTCGAGGCGATGTTGAGACGGAAGCTGGGAGAGGAAGGGATCGACCTCCTGAAGGAACCATACACGACGGGAAAGGCAAGCTCGAGGAAACAACGCGTTTATCCTAATAGGTTAAAGAGTTTGATGGAAGAAGTTCTAATCTCTAAGATAGTTCTAAAGAAGTTCTAATTGAGGAAGTAATAATAATAATAATAATAATAATAATAATAATAATAATAATAATAAACAAAATTCTGGATTGAATCCCTATGTCCCAGGTTGGAACACGGTCAACCCAGAAGCCACCGGCTAATGCCGTGTTCCACTTTGTAAATAATAATAATAACAGTATAGGGTGTCGCGCCATTCCATTGTCGTTGTGAACGCGTGTGCTTCTCGCCTGCACACAGGACGGGGTCGGCGACATTCCGCCAGCTCTCATCACACGCTATGCGGCAGAGCTGTGCTACCATGCATCAGAGATCGCTAACGCCATGGAAACACTGCGCGTCACACAGCTTCACGAGAAGCAGAAACCAGCAGTAAGTGCGCATGCGCATGTCTCTGTAAATTAGGGTCTTCTGTTCTAATTTTGCACAAGGGAGAGATAGTGATCCGCTAGGGGACGGCTCTGATTGGCTAATTTTGTCTCTTATTTATTTGTATTTTTGGCTAATTTTGTTTTATTTTAGAATAAGGGTTAGGGTTAGGGTTAGGGTTAGGGTTAAGGTTAGGATTAGGGTTAGGGTTAGGGTTAACTGATTTCTATATCCACAACACACTAATAATGCGCCATCTAGCGAATCACTATCTCTCCCCTGAGACCTACTTCTTCTGTTCAATGAAACCCGACGCACGCGAACGCAACCAAACCGCGCACGTACACGCATGCGCAGAACACACACTAGCGTCATCGTGACGTCACTGCTTATAAGCCAAGCATTTTCAAGGGGGTGCTTTCAAATGTTTACTTTTCTGTGGTTTCCGTTTTATTAATACTGCGTAGACTTGGGTCACTCATTCCTCAAGCTACCAACTAAAATAATGTATATAAAAAATTATTTTGCAAAGTAGAACGACAATTTCCCTTTAAGCACATCTCTCTGTTAGACACGGGTCGATTGCTTACCCCCACCCCCACCCTCACCACCACCACCACCATTTTTAATTATTTGAGTTGGAGATCGAGGAAATGCGAAATCAACAATTGCGATATGAAATGTTTAGGTGTTCAGTGAGAAGCTGAGTGAAGCCCGCTTATTGACGAGCACCCCCGTATACAACTACTCATCAGTACAGGACTGGCTCACCTCTCTCGGTCTCCCAATGTACACCGAGAATTTGGTAAGCAACTGATTAGTAGTCGTCAGTCTCAGCTAAAATAGTTCAAATAGTTTTCACAATTCTTTCGAAATTCACGGAATATCATTTTATTATGCGTGTGTGTTAGTAGTATAGTTATATGTAGGTGATGTCCAGTTTAGATTAATCTGTAAAACCACCCATCTTCGTTTTGTGTCTATATCTAAGGTTTAATCTACTTTCCCTCTCCCTTCCCCATTCTCACTCTCTCTCTCTCCCTTCTCTTTCTCTCTACCTTCCCATTCTCTTTCTCTCTACCTTCCCATTATCTATCTCTCCCTTCGCTTTCTCTCTACCTTCCTCCTTTTCTCTCTCCCTTTGTTTCGTTGATTCGTTGTCTTTATCTATGGTTAAATCTTCTCCCTCTCTTCCTCTACATAGATGAAGCAGGGATACAGCCAAATAGAACAAGTAGCGATGCTGAGACGAACAGAACTAGAGGCGCTCGGCATATCGAAGACGTCACATCTTAGCATACTTAGTGCTGCCTGCGACCACCTACGACAACACCTGCGCAAATACGGTATAGTTAATTAGCCAGGTGATGCCAAATCAAACCTGCATGATCTCCGTATTTTTTTTATAGAGTTGATGGCGTAAACGAATTCATGTTCGTATTTTATATTCCAAACATCAAACGTTTTGTACGTGTGCCTAAATCTGCGTTTACCCTTTCCTCTGTTTCTTTTTTCATTTGTTTTTCGAGCAAAGTATTTTAACTGTGATGAAACTTGCCAACGTTTCCTTGCCAACGTTTCCTTGCCAACGTTTCCTTGCCAACGTTTCCTTGCCAATCGCTGTTTTGTACGTGAAAAAACTTGTGTCAGATATTTTCTGGTTATACTTGTCGTGTGTATGTGAAAACTATCCTTCACCCTCTATTCGTGTTGAACAATTAACGGTGCTCTGTGTAGGAAAACGTGTTATCTACATTACCTTAAATGTACATAGTACTACTTAATAAATGTATACACCTGTGACCAACCGAAATGCAGCCAGGACCCATTGGTTAAAGAGTCAAACTCTATACAGGACGAAAGGTTATTGTTATTTATTGTACAATATTGTTGTACATAGCAAATAGTATACTCATATTCTTCCAAACTTCTTACAAATGCGTAGATGCATTTTTCTCTTTACTGGAAGTTATTTATATATTTCATTCAATATAGTTCAACATGTATAATTACACGCTGTATATCGTTGTGGGAATATACATTTGTCTCACACCCATATTAACATGAATATGTTATTGCTAAAGTCATTTCACATTGAATCAATCGTGTTACTGCTTAAAACTATTATAGGTGCCATTCATGTTTAACTATATACACAAGTATCATCCAATATGAGATATCATATATATAATAACTACAGATATGTAGTTAGATTAAATTGATTGGAAATAAACGATTATAATCGTAATTAATCTTTTTTTTAATAGCAATTTATATTCACATCAGAGTGAGTGCAATATTCCAGGAGCACCTACAATACATTTACCTGCGTCCTGAGATTACGACATGCCTGGTTCCACGTTGACACACTCGTACTACCGATATATAGTTTATCCTGATGTTCTATAACCTATTTATGTTTGCATTAACCTTCCAATACCAGATTATTAACGGAATTGCTGCATCAGGAACTCTGTTACAAGTGTACACAATCATTCGTAAACGGGAGCTTAGTAGCTATCCTAATTCTATCATAAAATTATTAAAGCCTTGTGGTTTAATACTACCAGATCAAACGGCCACCTAAACGATGCAACGCCTATTGTGCCAAATCAAGTACAAAAATATACACCCTTCACTACAAACGTTTTTCTGATTCACTGTCTATAATTAGACATTTCAAATCTTAGTCTTATCCTCTTGGTCCCCCGATGGGACAGAGACCATTTAAATTTTAAATATTCCACTGTTATCTAGGCTGGGTAGTTCTCAAGTTGTTTGACACACTCTGAGTGTGCATACCAATCCATGATACTCCCGATAAATCAATCGAGAGATGAAATTTGTCATCGGTGTCTGCGGGTATATGCCGCATGCTTTCTGGGCAGTTGTTCAATGTAGTGAGAGTGCAGCTTTAACATAAATAACATGACCTACTTGACTATATTTCATGCAGTTGAGAAACCTTCCCCAGATGCTATACTATGAGTCTAAATGTGCCATGAAGCAGTGACTAACACCAGTAACACGGGCTGTGTCGTACGCTGTGCATCCATAAACACGTTACACCATTAGAAAATGGATGAATGACATAAATAGCACGAACGTGTGAAATGCTGGGCAATACATAACAATGTCTTTCTACTCACAGCCACAGTAGGCACATGCAACATGTTAAATCGAAGACAATTGATTTCAAAAGGCAGTTTTACCCGAAGTGTCTGCATGAGTCATCAAAATGAAACAGATGGAGATGAAGAAGTTGGTATGAAGCATGACCAAGGTGCAGGCTGTTTCCATGGTAACAACCTGGAGCACGTGTGCATTAACATGACACTTCGTTAACATACATTTACACTTGGAATTTACATATGTTTCAATATAGTTGTCAACAGTAAATTAAAGGGTAAAAACAGGTTGTTTGTGCATTATCATAACGACGTTGCATCAGTTGATGCTCTTAAATGCCAAATAACAAGGAATGGAGTAATTTAGCTTTAGAAATTAACCGTAAAATAACGAACTTCGCGACCTGCACAGGCCTGAATTCGCATAAGCCGTCACAACGCCGAAATGGAATGACTCTTGCCCTTGATGTGCAACAGATGGCAATGGAAGGAATCTACAATGCACATATCTGATAGCTAAACAAACGATAGCTAAGCATCACCTTCAGCGGCTAACCGAGTAACCGCTCATTAGCACACTGCCGTTTCCACGGCAACTATAAACATTAGTCTCCTGCCTCTGCCTTGTCGGCAGCTTCTTTCAACTTTCTCGCGGAAAGCCTGGCGTTGTCCGAGAATCCGATGCGACCCTTATTGAAGGAGTTTGGACCGGCTGACGTTGGTGTGTTCCTGACATATCGTAATGAATCATTTACCATAGAAACCATTAAAAACGATAAGGGCTAATAGTGTGGAATACAGATACGTATATGCCAACAGCGCAACATTGGTGTTCCGTCATTATTCGTCGGAAGAGCACACTATAACACACGTTGGAATCATTAAAATTAGATTTCTAGTTACTTTTAATTGATGTCGAACAGTAAATTTAGTTACGTATCATAAATCTACAGACTAGCGTGATTCAAAACTAGTTAGGAACGTTAACAGGAGTGAATGAAAACTATTTGTGTTTATTCACTCACGACATTATGCATCTACTATATAATTTGTATTTACCTGCCAATGTTCTTCATCCGCATCCGGGCTTCGCGAGGCATTTCCTCCTCCTCCTGAAAGTACGAACAAAATTTACATTTAGAAAAAACGAATTGTTACCATCTCATAAGTTGAATTTCAACATTGGCCAAATCACAATACCATCATCTGCACTCAGGGGTTCAATAACTAAAGAAGAGCTTAATGGATAAATAAAAGCAGGATTGCTCAGAAATTTTATGCATAATGACACATATACAGAAATACATAATTAATTAAAGGTAATTAAAACTCACATCACTGGAGTCATCTCCTCCAAAAACACTTGCAACAGTCTGAGATTTCTTTAGTGTGGTGTCTTGCTCTTTTGGCTTCTAAAAAAGTATTGTGAATATAAAAAAGTGACTCAACAGAGAAGGGGATGTGCACACTAACATGCGTCGCACACATGCGTGCACCTACGCATTCAACCAACTACGAATAATGTTATTATAGAAACACAGAGCTTCAAAAATACAGCATTTACACATATGCGTATTTATACTATAATTATTATAATTCTATAAACAAACACAGTCCTTGCATCTTACTAGTCGTAAACACAATCAACCTAACATAGCTCGTAAAGTCAATAACAAACATGCCAGACATCGGGGCAACTATACCACGAAAAACTCAATCAATAATTTAGAAATAATACCTGGCCTCCTAACTTCATGGAAATGCCGGGTAATGGCTTCTTCTGTGCAGCTGCCTTTGTCGCATGATCGGCAGCTTGAAGCTTCGACTTTTTCTCTTCCGGCACACCATCACTGCCGCCGTCGCTCTTTCTCTTCTCCCCAAGATGTGTGCTGCCTTGATTTACCTTATCTTGGCCTGGGAGAGGTGAAATACTGGCAAAATTTAAAAAGGGGGTAAAAATACAGGTAACTACTCAATCAGACACATTAATAAACGCTTTCAACTGCTGCCATGACAACCAATGCTAATATAGGTCACTACTGTCACCGTCCCGTATCACTTAAGCAAATGTTGCTTCCTCGAAAATAAATACCTAGTAATAATAATAAGAAACATGAATGTAGGCCGTGAGTAGTTAGTGAGATATTAGTGTTAATTCTGCATCAAGCACTAACCCACGTCTACTAAAAAATTCGTACACATATGATTAGTGATAGAACGTAAAATTTTACCTCAGAAAATTGTTAACTAAATTAAGTGTCAAATGTGCCCATACATATCTCTTTAGCATCGTACTGAGGTAAAACAGATCAGTGTAAAAATTACAAAGCAATATTCCGAACAGCACGAGTTGAATGCTAGGATCACTATCTGCCCCAAGCTTAGTCCTTGCCGACACATGCTACCTATAGAGTCGCTAATTCTGCCTTTATCACTGTCTCTGTCGTCGTCTCCACCATGATGTCCTCTAGATGGCAGCACATATGCGGGATGATTTTCAGATCGTGTCAGGAGTTGGGCGACTCGTTCTGTAAGAGAATAGCAGTGATTAATCGGTAACTGCACACGATGCTAACGCACAAATTAATAAAATAAAATACACAAATATTAATGTAACAGCAGTTGGTTGAATAACGTTTTACGTAAGGTGTTCGCCACTGTGATAATTTTGCACTGAACTATATCATGCTTGCAGCAAATGTAGATATAGCATGTGATACTGTTACACAACAACAGATACACGACTTCTCCTAGTGAAAATTTTACTACACGTGTTCCGCTCCATCTAACATGCCCCGTCACTGTCATACTTGAACACTTGCAATCAGTTCTGCTTAATTATATCGTGCATATTCTGGTTACTAGTGGTACAGTATTATGACAATATCAAATTATGTACTGCACAACTGGCTCCATCACAAACCGATTTTAACAATGCTATGTAATCGGGGTTCCAGGCAACCAGTGGCAGTACTGTAGTGCCAGTACAGTAGACCGAGTAGCTATGCTAGCACAGCAGAGGAATCTTGAAGAAAGGCATTACACCGTCACACAGGCACTTGGAACGTCTCAATAAACAAAAATTATGGTAAATAAACACGAAATGTACCAAAGTCTTAATGTTTCTCTACTCTATTTCGCCTATAATCACCTGTAAATGCCAGTCAAATGCTCATCTGCAACACGCAAGTACACCGCACGCCTGCGCTGTGCACAAACAACATGAATAAGAGAGCAGGTAGGAAAGCGTGATCGCGAAATTCGCTCGACGCTCGCTTCATTTCACACGATCACAGAACGAAAACATATCCGTTCAGCTCCCATCTTGGTATCTATGTGTACATAACTGTTCACTTGTTCGAATTATAACTCTGGCCTTTGTTCTTACCTACTCCGGACAGAGATATCTCGTGAAATCCTGCAGGAAATGTTCTCTCCGTGAAAATGTAAAGAGGACGAGATGTCTGTTTATACACGAGTAATGGGGCGCATTGCATGCTGGGATGAGCTGCTGCCGGCCTCCGAGCTCGATCCATTTCGAGGCCCGCCAAGCCAAGCACAATGCGCGCGGGCATGATGTCACGCACACACGACTACAGCGATCGATCGAAAGTAGCGCTGTTAGGGATTTTCGGATGATACCGTCCTCTTTACATTTTCACGGAGAGAACATTTCCTGCAAGATTTCACGAGCTATCTCTGGCGGGAGTAGGTAAGAACAAAGGCCAGAGTTATAATTCGAACAAGTGAACATTTATGTACACATAGATACCAAGATGGGAGCTGTTGGATATGTTTTCGTTCTGTGATCGTGTGAAATGAAGCGAGCGTCGAGCGAATTTCGTGATCACGCTTTCCTACCTGCTCTCTTATTCATGTTGTTTGTGCACAGCGCGGGCGTGCGGTGTACTTGCGTGTTGCAGATGAGCATTGGACTGGCATTTACAGGTGATTATAGGCGAAATAGAGTAGAGAAACATTAAGACTTTGGTACCTACATTTCGTGTTTATTTACCATTAATTTTTTTTATTGAGACGTTCCAAGTGCACCGTCACATCAGCGGGCAGTCACGCAATATCTACAGGGCATTTACTTAAGTATTTAATGACGATTCCATAATCATAGAGGTTTAGTCGTGCTTCACTGCTTACCATCCACTGGAATGTTTGGTTTTCTAAGGTACGGACTTCCCCCGGGTCCAGACTGGTTACTGGCGTTGCTGTGCTTCGGTGACGGCGCATCGCCGCTTTCTGAAAAAATAGACATCATGGTATAAAACATGTTACATCAGTAACATAGATGATGACATTTATCTACAGGTTAAAATTCAAACATTACCATATTCGTCGTGTTCACTCGACATCATTCACTGCTTTCACGTCTGGCAACAAATATTATGAAAACGCGACAGTATCGATGCTATGATTGTGTGAAGCTAACTGGCTTGACGATATAGCTACCAAGTGTCGCCATCTTTGAGCATAAAATGAGAGTAGGTCTTGGAATAGGGGTGCAAAAAAGTAAATAATTGATCAGATAAATAAAAAAGCGGCAAAGAACGATGGAGGAAGGAAAGCTCAATATTAGGAATAAAAAGAAAAGAAGAGAGCGAGGATTTTGTTAATAACTCAACATTATTTTTAGTTGGCAAATGAGACATGGGGTGGCGCCGCCCATCAGCACTGGCAAAGGCGCTCTATTGTTTGTAGAAATGGCGTCTACAGAGCAAAACAGTAATGTTCCACCAGAGGAGAGCTCAGAAAATGGGTCTAATTCGGGAGCTGGGGAGGCTGCCTTCAACCAATATTACTCAGAGGTATAATGGTTTTTAATTATTAAAATTGATAGCAGCTAACCCTTGTATTTGGCGACTAGCATTCTGATTGTTATTGTCATTTTCTTACGGGGTTTTCACAGTAATCCTACAGTATCACTCTGTTGAAGTTAACTTAACCACTCAACCCTCAAGTTTGGTTATGTGCTATAGATTGACATTTAAAAATTATAGGTTGCGAGGTATACATACATACATCTATGTGCGTGGTAACCCTAACACCATCCATGGAACGGCGAATGACCAGAAAGTAAATGCCATCCTTGCAGTTGCAGTTGTAACTTGTAGTTGGCTAAGACTAAAGTTGCAATGCCATTCGCATTGTCTCAATCAAGTTGTTAACATTCGTAACTTTTCCTCATGACAGGTTAAGCAAATTGAAATCGCCGATTCCTGCCTGACACCGCAACAGCAGATAGATCGTTTATTGCGGCCTGGCTCAACGTACTTGAACTTGAACCCATTCGAGGTAATACATTGCTTCCGAGTTTATAATATTTTGCATCTTCATTCAAAAGAAGTTGGCTATCACAGAGGGTCTTGTGTTGTACAGAACATGGGTTTTATTTGTAGAAAAGAACTGATATTAGCCAAATAGCCAGACCATCCACTATGGCCACAATAACCAACGCCACCAATACAACATGAACGCGCAAATCTTGGAACAAGTGGAAGAAGAGAAGGATCTTGGAGTCATAATAGCAGACTCCCTGAAATGCGACAAACAGTGCGATACAGCTGCGAAGAAAGCAAATAGTGTCTTAAGAATCATATATAGAAACATATCTTACAAAGACAAAGAAATAATCCTCCAACTATATAAGTCACTGGTGCGTCCCCACCTAGAGTATGCTGTGCAAGCATGGAACCCTCATCTTCAAAAAGACTCATCTATATTAGAAAAGGAAAACGAAGGGCTACACGAATGATATCCGAAATTCACCACCTTTCATATGAGCAGAGATTAACAAAATTAGGACTTATATATCGTTAGAACAACGGAGATTGAGGGGGGACCTCATCGAGACTTTCAAGCTAATTCATGGTCATGGAGAAGTAGATTAAACAAAATTTTTTTATCATGTCTGATTACAATAATACAAGGGGCCATAATTTAAAATTGTATGCTCCACATTCTAGGTTGGATGTAAGAATATATTTTTTTCCATTAAGTCCATTTACATTTTCAAAGGACAGGCGGCCAATTTGTTTTAGATGGGGGCGTACACAAGACCTAGACTTCCTGCCCTTCTATCCACCCCACACCTTGGTGAGGGGTGGAGTCAGTTAAATCAGTTAAATAAAGGCCACAATTCGGGGTAAATGGAAATCGTGTCATAGCTCAATAGAAATAGAACTTGGCATGAAAGCCGTGTTTCTAGTTCCACATACTTTCCATTTATCCTGTGGATTATAATGCAGATCCGTTCACGCATAATACCACTCTAGAGTCTAGACCTGCATTTTCATGTTTCTGTGTGGTTAGAGTTTAGTTCAAGATTTTTTCAATTTTGCGTTTATTGTAATAAATAGTTTTTATGCATGCATGGCCCCTATTTCGTTTTCATATTAGCCATTGGTTTTCTATTTTAATGACTTACTCCAATATAGACTAATATCAATTTTCATTTGAGATCACTTGGATGATGATTTTTCAGGTTTTGAAAGTGTCCCCAGATGTGGAGGTACCAGATATTAAGAAGATGTACAGAAAGGTTTGATTATTTAGATTCTTACCTAATGTAGTGATTTTTCGATAAATAATAAGAATAATATTAAAAGGAATTTTAATACTTACTATATTTTAGGGCATTCTGAGAGATTAGACATGCAACACTATATACTAATAACTACTATAATTTAATTTCTAATTAATAACTAAATTTCTAAAAACATTTCTGATATTGAACTATCTGTGCCTGAAGGATTTTATCGCTGAATTACTATTAATGTTATAATGTTTCAAGACAAACGGGATGTTATCAAAAGTCCATACGTGCCTTGAAATTTTAAATATTCATGGAATTTGGTGAACATGCTAAATAAACCTTTGGAGATTCTTCTCTCACCTGTTAGTTTATAGTGTAAAGGTTTTTTTTGGCTTTATGTACATATCAGATGCTGCACTCAACACTATTACCTCATAGATGCTATACATATAAAAAAAATACGACTACTAAAGAATCACAAATATGAAATGAGATGCATCCATTAATGTTCGTTGCTATTTGCACAGCTCTCAATCCTTGTCCATCCTGATAAGAACCAGGATAATGTTGAGAGAGCGCAGCAAGCTTTTGAAAGTAAGTATTCTTCACCAGCTTCTTGTGTCAATCTTTGTAGAAGCTGTAAAATCCTATATCATGATCATATTACAATCTCACAGTAATCAGTACATCAGAGTTGTTTAAGGTATCTAAGCAACAGTGACCTGGTACTATTACACTATATATCCTACTATATATAATGTACTATTCCATCATACTTTATTCTATTGTTGGAACACTAGATTAAATATGTGCATACGTTGGTTATTTGGTATTTATAAAACATGTTGTACCTTAGTTGTGAACAAGGCTTGGAAGACCTTAGAGAATGAAGAGTTGTACAAACGATGCCTCGCTGTTATAGAGGAAGCCAAAGAGATGACAAAACACATGGTTAGTGAAATTATTTTAAACTAAGGTCACGTGCCTATATATGTTCTACGGTAGTATCTCGATTTCATTTTTTGTGTACGTGACATACGTATGGGTGAAACTGTGCAACGTGTATTTTTATGCTTCATGTCACATTATGTAAATCTATATTGATAAAGGCCTAGTTCACTGACTAGTACATTATTAGCATTTCTGATCACTTTGTGTCTTGCCTTTCTAAAGAGGATGGACAGTGATGTATCAAACATCACTATCATATGTGTCTGTGTGTGTGCATGCATGCACACATGCGTGTATGTGTGTGTGTGTATGTGTGTGCGTGCGTGCGTGTGTGTACATGGAATAATTCTTTTTTGTTAGGTTGAAGAAAAGCGGAAAAAGTTAAAAAAGGAAGGAAAACCACCCTCAGTGGATGAAGATGATTCTTCCAAGGTTCATCACTTCATATTTAAACAAAATTGTCAGCAACGATTCTATAAAACTTGAGCTTTTATTTGTTTACACTTACCCGTACTTTATTAAATTAAACTCGAACAAAATATTTCCTAAACATGATATGAAATTACGATAATTTACACACCAACGACATGTTTAGTAAGATATGCAAGTTAAAAATTGTCTTTTTTCTCCTTGTGTGATTAGAAATGCAGCATCATAAACCACGAGATATTGCTATAGTGTTTGTTATTGGTGAAATAAGCAACGCCAGCTGGTAAACGTACTGATGGAAATTTTTTCCTGCTTCAGATGGATCACTCCATCTATGTGCAGACAATGAAGCTGTTTGCAGATATGGAGAGGAAGCGTAGAGAGCAAGACATGAAAGAGATGCACGAACGGTGAGCGGGCGTTCTCTCTCGCTCATGCCTCATCCTTGCAGTGTCTTACTGCTACTGCAATCACAGCTCTATCGTGGCATTTCTATTTCGTGTAATGAAGACTGTGAAAGTGCAGGTGTCGGTGTTTTCATTCTACCCTTCTTCCTCCTGTCTGTAGACGGCTGGAATAGGCAATGTTCATAGTCAGGATACACTGATCCCCGCTTTATCGGGCCTTGAATAAGTGGGCAGATCGCTAAAACGGCATACGTCTCTGAAAAACAATCCTTACGCTCGTTATTGTGTGTTCGCGGCCTAATCAAGAAATTTCATGGTTTGTGACATGTCCTGGTAAAGCAGGCGTGGGGCGACTACTGTATATTGTCATGGGGTGAATACATACATCTTCCGTGTGAACATGCAGTTATTTCCCTCAAACCTTTCAGGAAGCGGAAAAGAGAAGAGGAAATCGCAGCTGCCGAGAAGCAGAAGATGGATGCAGAGTGGCAGAAAAACTTTGACGTAATATCTCAGTTGTTCTCACATATCTATATTGAATATCTACATAGTTTTCACCGGTAATAAAGTTGATAAACGTTGAGACAGTGTGAAAATTTTAATGCGATACTTAATCAGCATTTAAAAACCGAGTGCTGATGTTTTGAAGTGGTGATGCACATCTGACTTGACTCATTACTGTGTAATTCACACTGGTAGTGACTAGTGTTAGCATAAAATCAGTGCACCTATTTTTCATTTGACCTTTGTCATCATTTCTATGCCATGTTGATATTAACTAGTCAATCATGCCTATCAAAATCATATTGGCCTATGAAGTCGGGGGACATTTATGAAAAGGCCCAGGTCAGGAGGAAACAATTTATTATGCTGAGTAGTCGTGAAATTTGTTGTCGTCGTTTTTTAATTTGTTACGCTGACGTTAGTAAAATCGAATGTCGCCATGACAAGAGACCATCATTATTGCGTTGCAGGAATCGCGCGACGGCCGAGTGAACAGTTGGCGGGATTTCAAGACGGGGTCGAAAGCCAAGAAGCAGAGAACATTCCTGAAACCGCCAAAGACGAAGCAGGAGCATCGCTGATGATGGCCCGTTGCATGATAGAGACAGATTTGTGTAGTTTTTATATAGTGATCCATTGAAGTTGTAGTACCAATTTTACTACCCAGATGAGCAGGCAGCCAACATTATTTACGAATAGCGTGCAGGTATGCAGAAATCGGTCCAAATGTCGCTGAAAGAACGTTATGCACAAGTTTTTCTCGATATCGCGTGATGTCAGTTGTAAATTATGAGGTTTATTAAAAAAAGGCAATGTACATAATATTGTGGCCGTATTTTTGTCACATCGAAAGCTGTTCGTTACATCATGGTAAGCTCTGTAAGAGGTGTGTTTCTCATTAGGTTTTTCGGTGATCGTGTATTTCTGTTGGCAGCCCTTGTGCCACGCATTAAGTGTTCGCCTCAATGTTCATTTCACTTCAAAATTGTAGAGCGTTCCGCTATACGTACGACAGCTCATCGATGTAACGTTTGTCCCGAAAAAGTTTGTTCTTTATGTTTTGAGAGCGACTGTTCGATCTATGACATTCATCGATGATGTAAACTTCCACTTTTGTTGTTGTTGTCATTAGTGATAATTTTCCTGTGAGGTTCAAGAACCAGATTATTATGACTTTTTAGTGGTACCCATTATCATTATGTGTGATCTCGTAGTTTTACATAATGACGTCAGTTACAGATTCTTAGATGAAATGTTAAAACTGTAAATCTAGAAACACATTTCCAGCGAGGTGTGAAATTCAAGTGACTAAGTCAACAGTTAGAGACAGTTATACACATATTTCTGGTGCTCGGTGGTAATTATTGACGCGTTCTACATGTTCTAGTAATTTATTGACCGATTTAATCTTTATCGTAGCAAAAAACATGGTAGTTAAAAGCTCTGAGCTGATAGAGTTAATATCTGCATTTTTCTCGTCACAGTACACAGATAAATACCTAGTTCCATTACATTTTTATTGTAATCTAAAGAAAATACCAGCTCGTTACGAGAATGTAGTGTGTAACACAACCACATTTGATACAGGACAAATGACCATCTCATCTGTATCCCTTGCAGCGAGTGTTCGCAGCTGTCAAAACTTCACCCCTAATGAGAATTCTCCCTGCCCCACCCACGCGCGGGCGTGCGTGCAAGCATGAGCCTCGGAATCCATTTAGACATCGAACAGAGTGCTGATATTACGGCTGTCGTATGTTTAACCATAGATATCATATATACACAGTGTGTGTATGATACTTGTGTGGCACCACGTACGTTGGCACTTGGCGATCACCATAGCAACGTCGTGTTGATATCACCTTGATGTTTGTTTTCGAACGTAGGGCATGTTATCTTGTCTGTATACGCCTGTCTATGACGACTATTACGTGAAGTAAACCAGTTGTTCTACATTTATGGCGTTGACCACTGATTTAGTATTCGTTGATTTATAAATTACTTTTAAATTTATTTTAATCCGTTATTAGATTTTTAATAAGGAATAGGTTGGTAGAGAAAGATGGCATCTGGCGAACACACATACACAAGGATCAGCAACGTAAAATTGTATGGGAATGACACCCATCAGAAATATTCTAGATTTACATAGAATCTAAGAAATCGACAGTAAATACGCCATTTGTTTACCATAGTATCAGGAGTGGATAATAGAGTCATGCTCCTCTCTATGATCCACTCCTGATAGTATGGCTCATAGGGTCTATGTCCCCGAGGGTACTGCCGGAACGTACCCTGGGTTCGGTCCGGTATACCGGAACGTACCCTGGTCACTATTTGATATGGTTAGGATTAGGATTAGGGTTAGGGTTCGGGTTAGGGAGTAGGCGTAGGCGACTCCCTAGACTCGTTAGTGGAGTAGGCGAGGTACGGTCCGGCATATTAGATAGTACCAGGGTACGTTCCGGTATACCGGACCGTACTATACCGGAACGTACCCAGGGTACGTTCCGGCAGTACCCCGGGGGACATAGACCCTCTCAGCGATAGTATGATATCATACTAGTGCAGGTTTCACAGCTAGATAATAAATATTGGGTACCGTAGTACCACGACTTTAAAACATGTAGGTTTTTCTAAATGGAAGGCTGTTCCAATTTAAGCTGTTTCTTCATGGTAGCATAGGTGTAAGGTGGTAGGTGGTAGTAAGGTGGTCCTCGTCCCAGTCCTCACCCAATCCGACAACACTGTTTACGTAAACCAGTAACCACACTTATTGTCAATCATTACAGATCATTCAATCATACCAAAAGTTTATTACCAAACTTATGAATATATGAATAAATACAATGGCTGAAACTACAAATGACATACATGAAATTAACCCTTACTCGTTTTTATGTTCAGTTGAATTAATCCAAAACAGTTTTGATTTAACCTTGGAGAGATACATTGAATCTCACCATCGTACACTAAGATTAGAATTGCATAATACAGTTGAGGAATATCTTCACAATACTAGATTCCTTAGTGCACAGCATTATTCTGTGAATTGTCGCGGGAAATACGCAGGAAATTTTATAGCTGAGAGCATAATAAAAATATAGTAGAAATTTCTCATCACACTATAAAAATCGGTTATTAATATTATTCTAAGTTCATTGTTCACACTATCTTTCACCCTTGGTGTGTGTCTGCTACAAATACATAAAAGCTTACCAGCAAACAAAAATCGAGGCCACATCTCTCACGGTATGATTATATCAGAAGTAGATAATAGTAGTTCCCTATTATCAACTCCTGATTATATTAATCAAGATGAATATTTTACTTCGTGAACCATCTATAATAAAAAAAAATATGCACACTACTTCTCAAAAAAATAGATAATGTAACATATAATGAACATCAAACCGTTTTCTATGACATACTAATTCGGACTCTTAGTCAAGTGAAACAATCAACTGACATGAGCATACCAGTGCTCAAACAGACTCAGAGTTAGCTGACGCCAATATGCATGAAAAGGGTGACAAGCATATATACATAGAACGCATACTTAGCACAAAAGCTTTCCCATACACAATGAACATGCAACAAAGCAAAAATCTATATAGTCCTACGCTCACTCACCTCTGTACATCACATACGACGTGCTTCGAACAATAATGCTGTGATCTCTGCTAAACAATATTACACAACCTGCGAGCCATTAATGCACGTCAGATGACCGTGAAAAGTAAGCCAGCAAAATACCTAAAATTTGTTTTTTAACCTCCCTGACTTCTGAGCTCCATACTCACAATTTGGCTGCATTTTATCCATGCTATATCCTGATACGCAAAGAAGCCCTTTCCACATTGTGCCGTTACACAATTGCTTAATGTAGGAGATGCTGGAAACCAGGCAAATGTCACCTCACGTTCTCTTATTGCGGGAAATGGCAACGAAAAGATGAAAGCAAGGCATCATTTTCAGACATACACTAACTATGGAATATCGCTGCGTGTGCCTCCTCACAACACACACAAACAGTTTTACACACAGTTCTGTAAACGTATCTCACACCTCGCAGCCGAGAATACTATCAAAACTACTTCCACGAGTGACACCTCATTGAGTGTACTCATACTATACAGTACATTTCCTTACCAAGTGGGACGATCACTATTTCAGCCCTATGTCTATCATATATAACCTTCACATCTGCACTACAGTGTCTTCCTCGTATTTCCCTCGCTAGAACGATCAACTGTCAGTAGAACCAACTGCAACCCTCATCCGTCCACTTCATCCACCAGCTACTGACGCTAACACCCCGACGTATCAGTTGTACATGTTGGAGTAAGCTTCAAGTCCTATCCTGATGTACGTCTCCTTTTCTCCCAGCTACTGATGCTATCAGTCGTACATGCTGGAGTATGCTTCCTGTCCTATCCTGATGTACGTCTCCTTTTCTCCCAGCTACTGATGCTATCAGTCATACATGCTGGAGTATGCTTCCTGTCCTATCCTGATGTACGTCTCCTTCTCGGCGGCGGTCATCCTGGCGACTAGTTCCTCGGTCACCTCGTCTAGCGGAATCCTCATGTTACCGATGCTCACCATGACGGCTTCCTCGTCCTCGTCACTGTCGAAGTCTGCCACTGCATCTGTGAAGTACGTGACGATGGTAGTTCAGTTACACGGAATCGCGAATATGTACGCGTACATGTAGTTTACTCTATGTTAGCGGTCCCATCTAAAGAATGGGCGATCTGCCTATCAAAGTCAATTTTGGCATTTCCCTTGAGTGAGCGCTAGACACTTGTTGGTTTAACTGTATGTAGAGAATGAGGGTAAGCCTGGCGAGTGTAACTCATAGCGTAACTTCAGCACTGGCCTAGCCAGCGAGGGGAACCAATGAGGATCCATCGGAACGGCTGGTCGTGGAACACGTTACGCTTACCTGCCGATGTCTGTGGCTTGCTATCCTCTTCCTCGCTCGTGTCGCTCTCGTTGCCGCTTCCCGGGAAATCCGCCGCCGCGCTCTTCTTCTCGTGCGCGAGTAGCGCTCGCATGATATCATCGTTTTCGTCCACTGCGGCAGCAGGAGCGCCCTCTAGCACCGCCGACGGACCGGCGAATGACTCCGGCGCGGGGAACTGGAAAGCGAAATCCGGATACATATTGTACGTGCACCCGATAAACGTGCATCATATCGCAGCTGTCATAACAAACTGCTCTCGATTTTAAAAAGATAACTATTGACTCGACACGAATGCACTTTGAGACTTCTTTTTTCATTGTGATTTTTTTACTTTTACTATTTACGGTGACGTAATCACTTTAAATAATCTGTTGATTGACAAAAACAATAACGTAATAACTCGTAACGATCGCGCTTTGCTACTCGCCTGCATCGAGGATTCACTCTCGATCGTCGACACGCCCTGTACAGTGCTAGCAGCCATCCAGATAGGCTGCTCCTTCTTCTCTACATCCCTAGCCTTCTTCTGTTCATCGCCAACATTCACGGTGACACCTTGCTCGTACATCTAAGTGCACAGGGAAAAAAATATAATTTATTTTTCGGGAGCTACTTTTCAAGCTCGCATGCATGAAAATAGCACTCTAAAATTTGGTTTGCATTAAACTCTATGCAAATTTCCGGGGGCTCTTTTTGGCATTTCCGGGGCTTTTTTTGGCATTTCAGGGGGCTAAATCGCCCCGAGCCCCCGTGTATTTTTTTCACTGTAAGTGCAGGATAAATCACACGGAGAGTATAGAATACAGATAATTATCACGTGTTAGAGAAATCAGTCCTAAATGATTATCTATTCTGCTTCTGTGAATATGTTCATATGTAGGGACAGTGATTTTCCGTTTCAAAAAATTGCCTTTTCCGTTTGGGAAAATCATGAATTCCGTTCTAAAGTAAAGAAAAAATGGAAATTCCGTTTTGCCATAGAGATTGTACACACCAAAAATGCAAAATTCCGTTTACATAATATATTTGCATGAAAAAAAAAGGATTTGGTACAACCTTTGAAACCGGAACCGGCACCGAAACACAGGGCTACCAAAAGTCGTAATTGTAAGTTATTTCGCTCTGAAACTTGTCTGAATGTATACCAATGCTATTGTCGACTGTTTTTTGTGATTTTATTGAAATTTCCATGTTGTAATATGTTCAAATTACGTTCTCCCGTTTGAAAACATCTTTTCCGTTTCCAATAGCCGTTTCCGTGTTTTCCGTCCGTTTTCCGCGATCGCGGAAAATCACTGTCCCTACATATGTATATCATATACGGTTTATGAATAATTATTTATAAATATACATTGCTCCGATAACACTGAAAGATTTGAGCATTGATGCTGCCTCAAAATAATCAATGCAAGAACAACCAACATGTATGTATTAATTAAATATATGAATATATGAGATGTAATCTTGGTGAGTAACCTGGAAGCCGGTATGCTGCTGGCCGCTCCATACATGTTGGTTTGGGTCTCGCGTTTGACCCATTCCTGCATGTCCCCTGAAAAATAAGTTTACATATATTACTCGAGGATTTCACTAGAAGCCGACAGACGGTAAATTCAGCGACAGTGTGGCTTGTATGCTATGTATTTAATATAAGCCCATAGACCCCCCCGACCAAGCCCGTAGCTGCTTTTAACATGAGGTACTGTGGACCTCATCTTACCTCTCCTGATGATTTTACTCCTAGTAGTTTCAAGATGATCAAATTGAGTAAAACAACACCCGATTACTTATATCCGACACAAACAACATAACTACCCAAAAACCGCAAAATCCTCAACTTTATAATTTAACGTTAGTGATATGATAACGCCTAAACGCATCTCTAATTTCTTGCCAACACAAAATTTCATAACCCAGCATCCCCAGCAACAGTTGCATCGATTACTTTCCAACAAAAAACACTCTCGCTGCATACGATCTCTCACGTGGCAGCAACCCACAGTGTAGTTTTCTACACACGACAAACACTACACACATAACATTGGAACCGTGCGCGCGAAAAATAAACTTCATCGATACGGCTTTCACGATCGACGGCGGCAGACACACCCCGCCGGGATAAGATTAAATACTATTATATAAGAATATATAACAAGCAAATATAGGGAAGACCGTTAGATGCAGTTCACTTTAAAATAAAAAATGTTTAGTTTTTAAAATAAAATAATAAAAAAATTGTTTGAATTTTTCCCAAGACGGAAATGCGTCTAGCAGACGGACAGTTAGCACCCATGGAGACGGTTTTCCCGACCGACGCCAGCAGACGCCCCGCGCCCGCACCTGTTAGGCATGTTGGCGCGGATGCTCTCTATGTTCGTCGGCTCCGGTTCGAGGATGCTCTGGTCCAACCGCATGTCCTCCGTGTCTCGCATGAGGTCGAATATCGGCTGCATCTGCTCGTTGAATCGCGCGAGAAGCGTCCGTGCGTCCTTCTTCGGCAGCGAGCCGTGGTCCTCCTCCACCTGCGTGTTGCAGTAACTGCAGCGGAACTCTCCCGTCGTGAAGTCGAAGAGCCGGTCGACCTCGAGGTCGGTGTACGACTTTGCGCAGTTTCCGCACTTGAACGACGCGCGACTCGTCGAGTCTCGCTCCTCAACCTCGATGCGCCGCCGCATGTGGTCGAGCCGGTACTTGACGACGTTCACGAACACCTTGTAGTTGATGAAGTAGTAGTTGTGCTTCGACGCCTTGCCGTCCGCGGTCGTCTCGACGCGAAGACGCACCTTGATGAGTTTGTCGGCTTTCAGCTGGCCGATGATCGCGCGGAGGTGCTTGCGTTCGAAGCGGAGAAGCTCGGCAAGGTCGTCTTCCTTCACGCATGGGTGGCTGACTAGGAGGTCGATGACGATGGCGTGTTCGACGCCGTAGAATCCGCGTACGACGAGGCGAGCGAGACGCTTCAGGCTGCTGGGAACCTCAGTAAGGATCCCACCGTGAACGTGCTGCAGAAGCGACGCCATGACGCCTACTCCACCAGATCCTCAGAGCGGCGCGTTGTCGCGGAGCGAGGGAACCTGGAAATCGATTATACGTGTGATTGATCGATTGACGGGTTCGACGCAGAGTTCGTGAAGAAATCTAAGCTGTAAAAAACGTGTTAACAGAAACACCAATCACTTGTGGGTGGAACCCACACATAATTTTGAAATGAAATATAAATCGTGAATGAAATATATAGGAACCAAACCATGCAGTTTCTATTTCCCAGTCTTCTTTTTCTTCTGCTCAGATTTCTGCTGTGCCTGCCACCATCTTCTGTTTTCCTTGTCAATTATCTGTAAGCTCTCAGTTGCCATCAACAAGTGACATTCCTCTAGGGTTAATCCGGTAGACGCTGTTCCTTCCTGAAACTTAACTTGGTATTTGTCTTTGTGTTTGTTGAGTGCAAGAGTCATTAACGCGTCGTAATATTTGTCGCACTCTACGGCGTTGGCGATTTTCGTCGTTTCACCTTCACGAAATGTTTCTGCGACTTTGTTGCGAATATGCTGTCCAAGGTCACGGCTAAACTTGCTATTGTCAACTGGCCACATTTCTAGCAGCCGCACAAATTTTCTGTACTGGGAAAATGCCATCTCGCATTTTTTGGCTATGCTTGCACGCTAGTAGTAGGAACAGATGTGCACGTAGTGACGTACAAATCACAAGTAGTTGAAGTACAAATGACACAGTGAACGCGATATCACTGCGTGGATCGCAAATAAGCAATTTAGTGATGCTGTTCGTTGCCATGCATGGCCTCGAAATGACACAAAGTCTTATATTTCTGTAATAGTTCGTTCTTCAGAACAACCTGTTTTCTGAGAACATCAATCTGCTGCTGTTGTTCTGCCTTACTCAGTTCGATTCCCGGCAACTTCGCAATTTGATGTCTACACAGCTCAAATAGCCGGCTCAGCTCTGCCAGCTTCTGCGCAACATCATGAGAGTCCTTTTCAATACTCCTTATAATTTCATATATTAACGAAAGGAAATTGACATCAACGCACTCGCCCATAGTGCATTTTGCAATTAACGTTCATTCCAGATAGACACGAAAAACGCTGAAGAGCGCTGCCATATTGGACCGGGTGCCGCGATTTTAAAACACAAGGCGCACCCGACGGCGAGTCTTCGTTTTTATACATTTTTTATTTATAAAGTGCAAGCGTCATATTCAAGGTTTGAATTTACATATTAGTATTTGTGTTGACATTCATATTCATAGGTATAAATGACTTCAACTGAGATTATTGACATCTAGAATTCGTAATCGTTTTCTGACGGTGAGGAGCTCGCAAGCTGATGTTGATTTATCATTAATGCATATTAATATGCCTATTAATGCATTTTAATTAATTTAAATTTAAATTTAATTTTTAAATTTAAATTTAAATTTAATTTTAATTAATTTTAATTAATGCATATTAATTAATGCGCCACCATATATAGCTAGGCCTAAATGAAAAATATATAAGCTAAACAGATAAATAGCAATCACCTTGATTAGTATTCGCATCTGTATCCGTATTCGAATTTACTATATACTAAATAAAATAAAGCTAACAAATGTACCGCTGTATATGACCACTTTCAAACAAAGAAAGAGAGGTAGGCCCCTACCACTTACAAACGTAGTTTGGAAAGTCCTAGCAGACGTCATCTTGCAGAGACTACATCACCTGCAGAGAAGATATACCCACAATCTCAGCCAGGGTACCACAGGGGCAGAAGTACTGTGGATGGAATCTTCACCATTCGACAAGTAATGGAGAAAACGAGAGAACAGCGCAGAAGTTTGTATATAGCTTTTGTGGACTTCACTAAAGCGTTTGACACGGTGACACCGTCAATCGTGAGCTATTCTTTATCATCCTGAGTAAGCTGGGCTGCCCTGCAAAGTTCATAAGAATCATCAAGAAGCTATATACGAGCGTGCATGCAAGACTCATTGTAGATGGTGAACTCACACAGGCCTTTGAGTACAACAGTGGTGTCAAGCAGGGTTGTAAGCTAGCACCAACACTTTATGGCATCTATGCAGCTGTTTTACTTTGTCTTGCTTATAAGAAAATCAAGCACACCTGCAGTGTAAAGGTCAGATTTCGCTATGATGGTGATATATTTGATCTTCGAAGACTGAAGTCAAAGACCAAAGTTCTTACCGAGTACATCAGGGAGCCTCAATATGCAGACGATATAACCATATTCAGTGACACTTCGGCGGGACTACAGTTGTTACTCACAGCTTACAACGACCTTGCTAAGAAGATGGGACTACGTATTAACACTGCAAAGACAGAGACCATGTGCATTGGTACTGAAGCTGAGTTCTTCATAGCTGACACCAAGTTGGCGAACGTCACCCGCTTCAAATACCATGGCAGCTATGTAACAAATGGTCAAAGACTGGTGCGGCGTAGGCTGTGATTGGAAGACACAAAGTGTCAATCCTCGGCGCGCCTCGGCATCATGGCCGCATCACGTCTAGCGCATACTACAGCAAACGAATACACGCAGGTTGAGGAGACCGTGTAAAGGGCATGAAGTGACTAGGTGACAATTGCTAGTCACGGCAGGTAACAATATGCGCCAGATAAGGTACGCAAATACGGCCGGTGACGGGACGACGGCGAGGATGTCAAAAGGCGGATCAATCTATAACCGAAAAATCCAAGGCCCCCCCCCTCAAGGCTGACGTAGCCGAGCCGGTGTACGTGTGACGAAAACTTCGCGATGTTACGCTGCCCGCTATACGGATTCGCGCGCCCGCCCTCCTTCGGCGCGCGAATCCGTATAGCGGGCAGCGCGAGATGCTACATACAACACCCCGCGGTCGCGTGCGCCTAGCTCCCGCGGAAGTGCGCGGCTTAACCACTCTCGGCGGTCGGGGAACAACGCATCTTTTGCGCAACGCAACCCTGTATCCGGTCTCTCTGGATGATTTACAATACAGGATTAACAGGGTTACGCCGTCGGCTAAACAAATATTTGCTATATACTCAGAATTACTGCAGTTTATCTGTAAATGCGCCCGAAAAACAGTGTGTCAGTGAGTCCGTCAAACTGTTTCGCAACCATTAGGCCTAACCCACTTTACGTTGAAATTAAGTGGAACTCTTTACGTGTTCCTGACTGTACCATTGTATTAATTTTTCGTAGACGGGACGCATGGCGTTCTGTTGCTCCGATGCCGATGCGTCGGTCCCATAGAACTAGAAATATAACTTCTATTTCTAGTTCTATGGTCGGTCCGTGCACACTCACGTGGACAAGTGAATGTAGACGTAAATGAGTATATACAATTACTGTCACGTCCACAGAAATGTTTATAGAGAGTATAATTATTATGGTATTTCTATCGTCACGTATCTCACGTCCTGTCCCGTCCTTTTCCCCGCGCGCGTCTCTCGCGGGCCAGATCGCGGATGCCTGCTCGCGCTACGCGCGGGGTTATATATATTTCGCCCTCGAGATGGCGCTATGCTGTCGTATTTAAATCTTTAGTGTACGCGCGAATATAGCAACCGGCAGTTAGATGCGATATGATATGACTACTAGGCACTTTAATTTAATTTAATTTTTTTTTTTTTAGGGTTAGGGTTAGGGTTTAGGTTAGGTTTAGGGTTTAGGTTAGGTTAGGGTTAGGGTTTTTTTTTTTAAGTGCCTAGTAGTCATATCCTAAGTGCCTAGTAGTCATATCCTAAGTGCCTAGTAGTCATATCATATCGCATCTAACTGCCGGGTGCCGAATATACGCGCGTGTGCATATAATTATGTGTGCTTACGTGCACATGTCACTGTACATAGTGTCACTGATGATTGATCTCTATAATTATACTAACGTTGGTCTGTGTACCTACGCTCCACTGCTCACTAGCTAGTGGCGAAATTTGTGAGATTTATATCCAAGTTCCATGTTAGGTTATATGATTCGAATGCCACTGCACCTGGTCTGCGAAATGTCAAAAGTGCATGATTATATTCGAGAATCCCCACCGTAACCCTATAAATATCATTCGCCTAAATATATTATTTCTATGATCTCGATTCTTCGGTGCTCAGCTACTGGTCGGATGTAAAAAGCACGCGTAACCAGGGAAAGACACGTTGATCTTCTGGAGAGCTAGTGCTTCCCCCTATAAACAATAGCTACGGCCATCACGCGCCGAGTCGCGATTGGCTGAGTCGCTGCAGTCGCTGGACAGCAAAAAAACCGGTACCAAGTTGTTTTCGCGTGTCAATCAATATAATCGGAGTTACGGGAACGAGAACGGTAAGCGTGTACATTACTACTAAAGAGTGTATTTTTTACTCGAGAAATATCGTGGAAATGCAAGTTTGCGCGATCACTAGCTGCCCGATGGTTTACATGATGGGCACAGTTGTTTCGCTGTTGTTTTATACCGCTGTCATCGTTTCGTTTAGCGTTTGCTGGTGTCGTGATGGCACTGATACTGATACTGATAGTGATTGTGATACTCGGTGACGGGTTGTCACCGATTGTGTGTGTGTGTACATTGATTGCATAGACCACCTTCTATGCGTACAACGCTGACTGTGCGATCCTAACCGTTACACGATGATATGCTATATTTACTTATGCATAGCAAATATGGTATATTTGCACATGATTATTTTCGGAGCCTAGAGTAGCAAGAATTGAAGCGTATTAGCCGTATACACAATCGATCTACATTGTAAGTTTTGGAGAGTAGGCCTAGTTGTGATTTCAACTGCCAGTGCCAGTTGCGTTGCCAACTCTCTTATTCATGTTGTTTGTGCACGCAGCACAGGGCGGGCGTGCGGTATACTTGTGTGTTGCAGATGAGCATTTGACCGGCATTTACAGGTGATTATAGGCGAAATAGAGTAGAGAAACATTTGGACTTTGGTACATTTCGTGTTTATTTACCATTAATTTTTGTTATTGAGACGTTCCAAGTGCCTGTGCGTGTGCCAGTGCCAGTTGCGCTGGAACCACCTTTTCTTGGTTGCGTACGTGACAGTGATCATGTCATCATCTATAACTATATAGCCCCCCGCTCCGCCGCAGGCCGCCTGCGGCTGAGCGGAGGGCTATAATTCTAGACTAGAGCTAGATCCGTTCATTCGTAACACCCTCATTTTCTCAACACTTTCGCAACAGTAATAGGGCCGTAGCCTGCGGTACGTGGTCACAGCTAGCTGCCCCCTAGATTTTGGAGCAAAATAAAAAAAATAAATTGTTCTACTAAAAGAGAATTGTCGTAGTCAGAATGAAGGCTGTACATGTGCTCAAAAGTACCTCAAATACCATCTTCCGCAATCTACATTTTCAAAATTTTCTGTGGGAGAACCCCCAGACCCCACCTGTTTCTCACCCCCTCCTTGAAATCCTAGATCCACCACTGCCCCCCCCCCTAGGATTTTGCTCAGCCTACGGTCCTGCCATAATGATCTATACTGCATGAGCTCTTATATGTATGTGACGTTCTGTAGATGTATTATGGGCCAAGCTGGCAGTGACTGATGGAGTGTGAGTATAATCTATAGAGTATAAAGTAGCCTCTGACATGACTCATAAAAAGTGTAAAAAAATTGGCACGTAGCACACACATCCTGTCTTGGCTATCTGCTTAAATTGGGTTTACAATGCCGACTTTATGTTGTAAAATTGGCGAGTTGGACCAATTTTGTAATTCGGCAACAAAGAGTTGGTGAAAATAGAACATGTTCTAATCACCCAACTAGTTGCTATTGATCAGTTGCTCGCACGACTTTTGCGTTTACACTGCCGATTGTTGGTTGTATACAAAGTTTGCGAAATTGGTCCAATTCGCCAATTTGACAACATAAGTCGGTACCAGGTAGTGTAAACACAGTTTAGGTGGATGAGTGAATCTTCCAGTGAGTACTCATGAGCTGATATGCTGAATCATGGTGTTGTGTAATGTTTTATACATGCACCTAGTGTTGGAGATCGGTCCAAATTTCATGATTGATCATCGGTTTTACAAAACAACCGATGATCAATTAATCATCGATCATTTTAGATTGCGGCGGCGACGCGGTGACGCCGCGTCGTCGTCGACACAACCGGTGCATTGAGAAGGAATATTGACATTGTATGTGTAGCTAGTATTTAATGGTAAGTAAATTAAGGATACTGTTAGGGTTCCGGACGGGTAACTAAGGGGCATTGCAACATAACTGCTCATCAAATTCAATCAAACTCATATCCATTACATAAGAGAGATGTCTCTCTATGCTATCGATGCTATTATTAAAAATTCATTGCTAATTAAATGACGGCAAAAATTGTGAATTTATACAAAAATGCTTTTTTTGTTATATCTCAGAAACAGCAGATTTGGGACCTAAACTTTTAACCATAAGTTGTTCTTAATATGAACAAAAAAATGGTCCCTGGAATTTTTTTTAAATGCTTTAATTTAGGAAATAAGTTGAAAAGATGTAGGAAAATTTAGGATTAGGCTTGATTTTCAGGAAACAAAGTCGCTTAGTTCCTTGAAAATTTACACCGCACCGTGTTTACTAATATATATATATTAAGCAATTATATATGTTAAATATGTTGACACATATATATGAATGTTGAATGCCAATGCAAGTGTTTTTGCCAATGCATGGTTTGCACAGTCCTTGAAAAGTCCTTGAATTTGAGGGGAGTCCTTGAAAAGTACTTGAATTTAGTAAATGTTGATTTTGTGCTTGAAAAGTCTGAATTTCATGAAAATGTCCTTGATTTTTTAGAAAGAATCCTTGCCTGTAATAAAAAGAAATTTGTACCATCAATAATGTGCAAACTTCAATAAAATTTGCAATAAAATTTGCGTTAATTGAGCTTAAAAAGCTATAGACACGATAGACAGTTAAATGATGATCACAAATTACATTAAGTCAGTAAAATCAGTGGGTAAATCAAGGTATGTTGTAGATGTGACAATGACAGTGTTTAGAAGGGTTTATTAATGTGATCAAGAGTAGATAATCTACTCTTGATGTGATCCAGGTAAGTTTTAGAGGTGACAGTGATTAAGAATGGGGTTATTAAATTAATCCAGATATGTTTTGTTCTGTGTATGAATTCCGATAAAATGTCCTTGAATTTCTGATAAAATGTCCTTGAAAAGTCCTTGAAAAAAATTTCAGTCCTGTATGAACCATGCAAATTGCAATATCATGTTTCACGCTTGCTTTCTAGATTCCAAATGTGTAAAATGTTGCTAAATTATGGCATGATATCCTTCAGGTAAAACAGCATTGTAGGCTATTTGCTCATTAATGCTATAAATAAAAATGTAGGTACTCGCTAACACGGCTGAACCCACCGGCTCGGAGGGCCGGTGTTTTGCCAATGTTTCTGGCCCTCCAAATAATTTGCCGGCATATATGCCGGTGGGCCAGTGCTAATTTCGCGCCCTGGCCCCTGGGCATATCAGTAATTTGGTGTCATAGATTGATTACTCCCAGTAGGAGATGGGTGGGTTCTTCGGATGGGAATAGAGGCAGTCAGGCATATCATGGGTAATCCTCACAA
Organism: Priapulus caudatus; assembly: GCF_000485595.1. Lineage (NCBI taxonomy): Eukaryota > Metazoa > Priapulida > Priapulimorpha > Priapulimorphida > Priapulidae > Priapulus > Priapulus caudatus. The sequence continues at coordinate 44,796 of NW_014578952.1, forward strand.
AGCGTTCGGAATTTTAGACAAAGTCGGCCAACATTAAAAACCCATAAATCTGGTTTTAGTGTGCACAAATGACATTTACGCTATCTTATCACCCTTCAAGGACCAATCGTATCCTGAACGTCACACTCGCCTCGCCGACTTGGGAAACATCCCGACAATCTTCGTCACGTGCGAATGCGATGTGTAGACATTTCTCAGCTGTCGGTTACTGAATTTTTCATGCTGACCAACTTAAATATTTAACACGGTCCCCCTTACCCTTCCGACATGAGCGATCGTATCGCGCGTAAGTGCTTCCTATTAGCAGGTCCCAGAGTGCCAGCGATCACATTATTCATCAGGAGAGAATACAGCTTGCATATTAAACAGCTCCTTGCCATTCATACTCTGCTCCCGCCCGAGTCGTGGCGCGTAACGACGCGCACTTCTAGTATATATAATCCACGCTCTACCGTCGCCGTCGGGTGTCTCTGCGGCGTGTTGAGAAACACCGACGCTCTCCGCGTGATCTCCAGACTCGCTGTGATGGATTTAATCGCCTTTTTTACGTTGAACTGGATCTCTAGACGATCAGGGGCCAGCTGATCGGCCTCCTTCTCAGGAGCTCATAGCTCCCGGGCGAGACAATGGAGGGTTGACACGCCCCGCATTGTCATTGCTGATCGTATCACAGTTTCCCGCCGAACATCGCGGCGTGAAGTAGGCAGTTACATTAGCGAATACACGGGTATGATTTTACGAAATAAAGACCACCGGCGATAAGAGCGATAATAGCGGAACACCGAGTGATAGCCGCCGCTGATTGTATTGTCGTATCTTGGCGTCCTCGTAAACTAACAAGTCAAAAGTCAAAACAGAGTAGATTGGCGATATATCTAAGGTCTCATGACGTTGTTTACTTTGCTTCGTTACCGGGGTCGGTGAGTGTACTCTATGAGCGTCGGTAAAGCCGTACCACGAGGTCGTGGGTACGTGGTTACAGCACTGTCAGCGTTTAGGTAATTAATCATTGTAAATTTGTAACGTATTGTTAATGTTGTTGTTGTTGTTGTTGTTGTTGTTGTTGTTGTTGTTGTTGTGATGTGAGCTGCGGGAATGACCGGAGTAGTAGTGTAGTACGGTGTTTTAGCTAACAGAAAGAGAGAGGGAGAATTCGGCACATTACCCATGCAATTCTTCAGGGACGGCCGGCGATGGGCACAGAAGACATTAGAAGATAGTAGTAAGTCCGCTGCTAAGCCCTCCATCCTCCTTTATGACCTAGGGGGTGTTTGCCCCCTCCTCCATTCTGCGACCCTTTGCAGCTGTCATGTCGTATTGACGAGTGGGAGGCTGGATAATGTGATGAGCTTCATCTTAGAACAGCTTCATATAGTGGTCATCTTAGAACAGCTTCATATAGTGGTGATCTTAGAACAGCTTCATATAGCGGTCATCTTAGAACAGCTTCACATAGTGGTCATCTTAGAACAGCTTCATATAGTGGTCATCTTAGAACAGCCTCATATAGCGGTCATCTTAGAACAGCTTCATATAGCGGTCATCTTAGAACAGCCTTATATTGTGGTCATCTTAGAACAGCTTCATATAGCGGTGATCTTAGAACAGTTTCATATAGCGGTGATCTTAGAACAGCTTCATACAGCGGTGATCTTAGAACAGCTTCACATAGCGGTCATCTTAGAACAGCCTTATATAGCGGTCATCTTAGAACAGCTTCATATAGCGGTCATCTTAGAACAGCCTTATATAGCGGTCATCTTAGAACAGCTTCATATAGCGGTCATCTTAGAACAGCTTCATATAGTGGTCATCTTAGAACAGCTTCATAGAGTTGCTGCAGCGGTCATTGTCGCTCGCTAGTTCCGCATTTGTAATGGTGTTCCGCTCTAAGAGTAGGCACTAATGTCGTCTGCTTAATTAACATGCTCACATCTATCAAGACCGCCTGGCACCCCCAATTATATATATGCGTTTCATTCGGCTCTCTCTTCGTAATCACTACAGACTACAGTGCGTGTTCTATATTAGGCCACCCTTAAAAAATTGTTTGTTTCCCTATTACCTACTCGCCTCTCAGCGTACCGAGTAGGTAGGTAGGTGAAAAATATTTTTTATTTTGTTTTGACAAGATGTGTGTATGTATATTGTATATTCTGTTTTGTGTATATGTTTTGCGGAACGAATTTGATTTTTTTTTGGCGAAAACGGAATTATTTTTGTTTTGTTTTAATCGGCCAATAAAATGTGTCGAGTAGCGGCGTTTTGGCGAGTCGGTCGGTAAAGGGGAAACAAGCAATATTTTATCTAAGGGTAACACTTACGGTAATACGCTGTGCGCTCATCCTTATAAAACGTACGTGTTTGTTAGTAGGTCGTGTGACTGTGTTCAGTTATGTAATAGACAATTGAAGGATAACTTTTATGTAAAATAAACGATTTATTTAGTACTTGTGTTGTGCTGTAACACAGAATTTGTATGCGTGGCTATTTAAGAGATGGGAAAACATTATATAGGGATGGGGGTTGGATTAGCGTAGCGTAATTGCTGTTGTTAGTATTGAATAGAAGTGGTGCATGTGGTGTCTGGGCATAGTTTGTATAGAAATCTACTAGTTGAGTGGCGGTCTGTGTTTGGTTTAAAAGTAGATCATTAGTCTATGGTCTTGAGAAGTATTTCTCATTAAGACATTAACTGGTTTGCTTCCAGCATTACCAGTAGTAGCTAGCAGATGTTGTTTATTAGATAGAATGGGTGCGAACAACTGGGTATAATAATGGATCTTTGTATGATGGTTGCTTGGGGGGTTGCTGTGGCTGGAGATCTTGAAGGGTTTGGTTGTGTGCCCATGTGGAGTTTGGATTGTAAATAAATAATAAATATTTGGCTGAAACACACTTCCGGTTCACTATTTTGGTTTTCTAAAGTTATCATGGCTGTGTACTGAGCAGGTTGCCCCGCCAAGGTGCAGTAAGTTTGTGTTTGCACGCAGTAGAGCGACAGTGTTCCTTATATCATAATGTTTAGAGGAGATGTATTGTAATATTTTATATTTAACCGTTAGTTACAGGCTAGTGCACACAGTACTATAGCGCACATAGTACTATAGCGCACATAGTACTATAGCGCACATAGTACTATAGTGCACACAGTACTATAGCGCACACAGTACTATAGCGCACATAGTACTATAGTGCACATAGTACTATAGTGCACACAGGCTAGTGCGTGTGTCAGAGCGAAGGGCTATAGTTCTAGAGCTAGTGCGTAGGTTGTCATCATTGCTAATCGTATATTGCTATATTGCTATATCATGCAGTATTGCTATCAATGCTAATCTGCAGGCTTGTAGAGCGTATAGAAATAGCTGTCATGCGTGATTGCCTAAATACGTCATGTTTGATTAGATAAGTGTTGTAGGTGATAACTGGACAGGTGTGCAAATACAACCAGGTTGTACCTGTGTATCCGAAAGTTCAGGGAATGTGTGAAACCCACACGAAATTTTTTTCCCCACAGTTTTATTTTTTCCACATTCCACGTTCAAAAACATTAAAAAAGTGGGGAATTTTTGCACCGAGCTCGGGACACCGTCACAAGACGAAAACACAATAGGTGATATGCTATATAATGGGAGTTCTCCCATATATACTCTTGCTTTATATATCCCCCCTCCCTCTTCTATCACACCAGGAGTAGATAATAGGGAATTCCCTATTATCTACTCCTGATCACACCCAAGGTGAGCTACAGTGTCATTGACACTTACATTTATATTTAGTGGCGGTACGTTGGTAAAAATTATAACATGAGAAATTACATATTACAGTATTACTTCCCATTGTTCCCAATGAAAATGGCTGTATTCGGTTCTAGTACTTGTATGTGAATTATATGCAATTTAGAAGTTTTAATAATAATAATAAAAGTAAATTAGCTTGCAAGCTGCTCGCCCTCAGTGCTTACTCAACCGCGTATAGCTTTGACATGGCTCACGTGCAGAGAAGGCGAGAGAAGTGGAGAGGTGGGATGGGGAGGCGGGAGAGGTGGGATGGGGAGGCGGGAGAGGTGGGATGGGGAGGCGGGAGAGGTGGGACGGGGAGACGGGGAGGCGGGACGGGGAGCGAAATTTTTTTTCCCAAACGGTATAACATAGCGAAGAATTTAGCGCCTTCTGATTGGCTGCTTCGATTTGCTTTGCCTTTGACAAGAGAACAAACGCCATAGAAATCGCAACACTAACGGTTATGGCATGTTGTTTGTGTCATAATTCGATTTTTGTTTTATGGTT
>NW_014578953.1:0-13806 GCF_000485595.1 Priapulus caudatus
GTCCCAACCAGTGGGACTCTTATCCCCGGTACCCATAATGTGTGGAACTCATGATCAGATAATCCTGATTCTCGATCATTGAGTCTCAAACATGTAGAATTCTACACCAGCCATCAGATCAGATAGGAACGTCTAATATGTGTGACCCCACAGGTTCGAACCTAAGTCGGTAGCACAGGAACCAATTCCTGTACTAATCGAAGTGACCATCTAGCAATGGTACCCAATGTCCAGATAGGTCGAAGAGTTACAATCGCAACACTCAGAACCTACATGAATATGGTTACTGTATAATTCATCCTTTTGACCCCTGTGTTTAGGATGACTCAGGGTTAAACTGTCAACCCTGATCAGATCATCCGAATCGTGCTCAACTCAAACAGTCCTGTGACTCCTCACAAGGACTACTCTAGCCAAAGTTTTGCTAAATTGAAACACGACTGTACACAGCTCCTAAATTAGAGTGGTCAATCCCATCTTGACACACGCACTGACAAGTCAAGCACTTGACTACACCCAGCAGCCTTCCGTCACTGAATTAAAAATTCAGGTAGTCCAGTGCCTAAGTGCAGTGAGTTGCTTGCAAGTCACCGTGACGATCTCAGATCGGAGGGATATTTATATCCATATTCCATCAGAGCAAATCTTGACAGCAGAAATAGCTCCGGAGTCGGTCACGTTCAGTGCAGATGTACCCTTACATCTCATCTGTATGCCAGACCAGTGTCTCCACACTCATTGGTTAAGAGGACAACCAACCTATATGGCACACAATGACCTATGGTTGATAAACATTATCATCCTTGGTAACAATGTATCATTTGGTCGGAAACAGATTTAAGGACTCAACGACAAATCCTCCTTTGTCGAGTCTAAATAGTCCTAAGGACTTCACCACAACATAGGAGTTCATTAGAAGATGAAATATTTTGTGATGAAAAATACCAAAATAATTTTTATTAATTCATAATTCATATACAGATATAAAAATGAGCACAACCGTCAACAGACTGACGATTGGCTTTGGGACACTATTCCCAATAATCTTCCACTTGGCCTAAAGCCAATCGGTGCAGTATCCAATACCCATCTTCGACTTGTAGTCATCGAACTCCTTCACCGTAATGGCTTTAGTGAATGGGTCGGCCAGGTTCTCCTTCCCATCGATCTTCTGAAGATCGACGTCACCTCGATCCATAATTTTCCCACCATTAAGGGTAAAAATAAATTCCGACACACTTTTACTGTCATCATGATCAGACTGGAAACTAGAGTCTGTAAACCCTATAAGTCTCAAGTCCGATTCACCATAAATAAGTCACTGGTCCTTAGTATTTCTTAAATACTTCAGGATGGTTTTAACAACCTTCCAGTGATTCTTCCCTGGATCAGATTGGTATCTACTCACTACCCCTAGTGAGTATGCCACATCTGGTCATGTACATGTCATGGCGTACATGATAGATCCCACTGTCGAAGCATATAGAATCCTACCAATACGCTCTCTCTTTTGAGGTGTTGTCGGACAATCCCTCCTCGAGAGAAAAATTCCATGGCCTATCGGAAGATAGCATTTCTTGGAATTCTCCATGCTGAACCTTTTCAGCATAGTATCAATGTACGTGGACTGAGATAAATCAAGTAACCTTTTAGATCTATCCCTATAGATCCTCATCCCTAGGATGTAGGAAGCTTTTCCCAGATCCTTCATGGAAAACTGTGACGACAGCCAAATCTTTATTTCCTGTAATGCAGGGACATCATTCCCGATTAAGAGAATGTCATCCACATACAATACAAGAAATACTACTACTGGACCATTAGCCCACTTTTAAATGTAGGGCTCTTCTCTGTTCTTAACGAAGCCATACGTCTTGATCGTCTTATCAAAATGTATGTTCCAACTCCGTGATGCCTGCTTAAGTCTATAAAAGGACCTCTGTAGCCTGCACACCTTAGACTCATCTGTGGATGTGAATCCTTCAGGTTGTATCATATACACCTCTTCATCCAGCTCTCCGTTTAGGAAAGCTATCTTCACATCCATCTGTCAGATTTCATAGTCCAGATGGACAGCTATCGCAAGCATAATCCGAATGGATTTGAGCATTGCCATAGGAGAATACGTCTCGTCATAGTCTATACCATAATGTTGACGATATCTCTTGGCAACCAGACATGCTTTATAGGTTTCCACCTTTCCGTCTGTGCCTCTCTTCCTCTTGAAGACCCACTTACACCCTATGGATTTTACTCCTTCGGGTGGGTCAACCAATGTCCACACATCATTGACCTTCATGGACTCCATTTCGGATTTCATGGCCTCCAGCCATTTCTCAGAGTCGGGTCTTTGCATTGCATCCATGTAGGTGATCGGATCCTCATCATTTTCATCAAGTTCGATAGAATCGTCATCCCAGACCAAGAAACCATAGTATCTGTCTGGTTGACGTGGTACTCTACCAGATTGCCTTAAGGGTGCTTGAACAATGGGCTTCGGATCTGATCTAACCAAATCCGATTCAGGTTCAGCAACTTGTGTCGGTTTTTTCACCTACTGAACTTCGTCAAGTTCGATCTTAGAGGCAACAGTCCCTTCACCAAGGAACTCTTTTTCCAAAAAGATTGCCTTAAGGCTGACAAACACTTTTTGCTCATCAGCTAGGTAGAAGTAATACCCTTTGGTCTCTTTTGGGTACCCTATAAAATTACACTTGTCAGACCTAGGTCCAAGCTTGTCCGTAATTAAACATTTAACATAAGCCGGACACCCCCAAACCCTAAGGTGCGAGAGTACTGGCTTACGTCCTATCCATATCTCATATGGCATTTTGGTTACAGACTTACTCAGAACTCTATTTAGAAGGTAACAAGTCGATTCGAGTGCATATCCCCAGAGGAAGATCGACAGACCAGCAAACCCCATCATGGATCGAACCATGTCCAACAAGGTCCGATTCCTCCTTTCAGACACACTATTATGCTATGGTGTTCCAGAAAGTGTCCACTGAGAGAGAATTCCATTCTTCCCAAGATATGTTAGAAAATCATTGGAAAAGTATTCACCTCCTCGATCAGATTGAAAAGTTTTAATACACTTTTCAGTTTGTTTTTCTACCTCATTTCAGAATAGTTTGAACATTTCAAATAACTCCAACTTATGCTTCATTAAATAGACATACCCATACCTCGATAGGTCATCTGTGAAGGTTATGAAGTAGAAATATCCATCTCTTGCACTTGAGCTCATAGGTCCACATACATCAGAATGTATCAGACCCAAAAGTTCGCTAGCTCGCTCACCTTTTCCAGTAAAAGGTGATTTGGTCATTTTACCAAGAAGACAGGACTCACAGGTTGGAAGTGATTCACAATCACCTACTTCAAGAATTCCTTCTTGAGCCAACCTGTTTATCCTATTTTTATTGATATGACCTAGCCTACAGTGCCAAAGGTAGACTTCTAACACATAATCTATTCTAGGACATTTACCGAAGGTTTAAACCACATTAACAGGTTGTGATAGAAAGTAAATTCTATTATTAAGTTGTCCAACAAACATTGTAACACCATTCAAAATGATATTGCAAATATTTTTTTATTAAAAATTGATAACCGTTCATAACCAAAAGGCCTACAAAAATAATATTTAATAAAAGGCTTGGACAATAGTGACATTCACTCAGAATTATATTTCGAGAATTGATTACAAGGTTCATGATTCCTAATGCTAGAACTGAAACTTTGCTTCCATCTCTAACGTTTAGGAATCTATCACCTTCATCAAATCTCCTACTGACCTACAGACCCTGCATCGAATTGCAAATATGATAAGGGCTTCCGGTATCCAATACCTAAGTAGTAGTATCACAAATGGAAAAGTTGCAAGGTGTTATCATATAAGTACCTTGCTTCTTCTTCGGCCTATTCGGGTCCAGGGAGGCAATGTATAGAGGACAGTTCCTCTTCCAGTGCCCCTGCTTCTTGCAAAAGAAGCACTCCGCCTGGCTCTGGTCGGGCTTGCGCTTCTTGGTCTGACCCTATGCAGATGTCCCAGCATGTGGCTGCACCTTCTTATTCTTCTTCTTCTTGTTCTTTTTCTTCCCTTTCTTAAAGGGTCAACGACCAGAAGAAGACCCTCCCACAACATTCACCGACTCCTTATGGAGCTGGTGATCCTTCTCAAAGTTCTGCAGCAACCCCAACAAATCGTGGTAATTCACTGCAGGCTTTGTCATCCGAAAATGAGTAAGGAAGGGGAGGAAGGACTTGGGCAATGAATTAAGGATCGCATCCTTACCGAGCTGCTCGTGCAGGGGAAAGCCCAGTTTAGTTAGGTGCTCAATCATTTCGATCATGTACAGTACATGATCAGTGATTGAGGCTCCATCCCTCATTCGAGCATTGAAAATGGCACAACTAGTTTTGTGCCTTTCAACATCGTCAGGCGTGCCAAAGGAGTCATTCAACATTTGAAGCATCTCCTGTGGCTGGGCGTTCTCGAACCTGCGGCTGAACTCATCATTCATTGCTGCCAGCATAATGCACCGAATGGTGGTGCGGTCGTTGAGCCACTTCGGATAAGTGTCTCGGACCGTCCCTCTAGCATTCGGGGCTGGCTCCTCAGGTGTCGGATCTGTTACTACATAAAGGATCCACTCATGCTCAAGAATGATTTTAATTTTCGATACCAACTATCGAAATTAGGTCCCATGAGCTTGTCATTATCTAATAATGATCGGAGCGACAGGGTAGTGGCCATAGCTGCATAAAGGAAAATCAGACCTATATTAGTACATAAATTATTAATACTAAAGATTGGGACTTTAGTCTAAAGTTTCTCCCAGTATTTTTATGAATTGGTAGCCTCAACCTCCAATTCGAGAAATTACTTTAATTCCTTAGTGGGTACTAGAATCCACACAGACTACACACAAGCCCAACTTTGGTTGGTCAACCCATGTGTATCTATGGGTAGGTTCATAACCAGTTGTTTCTCTAAACAACTTCTAGTAATTGATTTTGCCCCAGAACCTAATCAGTAGGCTTTGGCCTCCACTGAAAAGATCTGGTTAGGTCCAACCATTAACATGACTTGATTTGATGAATCGGACCAATAAATGATCAGGCCCGACTTTGGCCGGCCAACCTGACCACCATTAGGAAGACTCAAACCAAATTATCATATTATGAATGATAATTCCATTAGTCAATAAGCACCAGGCCTTTGGGCCTCCAATGATTATTAAACTAATGGACTGATTATCACTCACTTAATGGGAAGCTATGACTTAGTTATCACTATAACTTAATCATTTTAGAGACCTAATAATTTTGAAGATTTTATTAAAGGATAGATGAGAAGAAAATATCATATTCAGCTAATTTCAATCCTCCCACTGACTTCACCAAGTCAGATTAAAAAAGATTTAATTAAAGCCGGCATTAGGAGCACCTAAATCAGTCACACTGATTTACCTAATGACATGGGTGAGCCCTAATCACCAAGTGATCTAATCAAAATCTAATTCACCATGTTGGCCAGGTAAGTGAGATCAGTGGTGGGGATATGCCATTAACTCATCAGAGATCGAATCACTGCGAGTAGCTCCCGCTTAAAAACCACTGGTCAAACTGCCAAACTTACCTTAGACACCAACCGGTTCATTAGTTTTAATTTGATCAACTTAGTAAATTGGGTTCCACCGCGTAGCCATGAATTAAGTCCATCTTGGTCTAGTTAAAGACATGGACCCATTCAACTACAACTATTGGAGTTGAGTCTAGAGTATCCTTGACCTAATCTAATTCAACTTTTGATTAGATTTGACCAATTACTCTAATTTAGTCTATTTCTTTAAGCTAACCTTAGGTCTAACCCAATTATGAACCTAATCCATCTAACCCATTGACCCACAAGTTTATGCAATTGTTTTAGGTCTTAATTCACAATTCTAGACCTACTAGACAACACTTAATTCTTTTAATTAAGTATTTGGGCTGATGGGACAGGGTTTGGTATTTAAAAATAATTTTCAAATTTGAAAGGTTTTATTTTCTGTTCATCAAATATGTTGATTCATTTCACAAATAGATCAGCACATTTCATAAATAGCAATTCTATTGCTAATTACATAACAGAAAATAACTCAATCAAAATAAATCATGAATATTCCTTTAGATCTAATCTAACACATTCACGATAAACTTTACAATTGAACCTATATAATTAATTCCTTTCGCTGCTTCATCTGCATGGGATATAATTGCAGCGGCACTCCTACCACCATAGGAGACCCCATCGAATGGGAGGAGAGGGCCTTTAAACCCTGCTTTTCTTCTATGACCGGACGGCCATGGCAACCAACCCAATTCGATTACTTACTATTTGGATCAAGTATATCTAAATATACCAATTTCAAAATTTAAATTTTAAATTTTAAATTATGAATTTCAAATTTTTGAATTTTAAATTTTAAATTTCAAATTTTGAATTTTAAATTTTGAATTTTAAATTTGAAATTTCAACCAAATTTTAAATTTTAAATTTTAAATTTTGAATTTCAAATTTTTGAATTTTGAATTTCAAATTTCAAATTTTAAAATTCAAATTTTAAATTTCAAATTTTAAATTTTTGAATTTTGAATTTCGAACAACTTTCAAAATTCAAATTTTAAATTTTAAATTTCAAATTTTAAATTTAAACTTTTAGATAACAACTTAATCTACGCATGCAAATATATATATCATATATAAGAACCCGCTCTGATATCATTTTGTGGAAAAATTCAGTGCAGGAGTAAAATGATAATTTTAAAACTTTTTCAAAATCATGATTTTACAGTAGAAAAATATTAATTAATCTAATTAATTAATATAAATTTATCCTACACTAAGATCTAAATATGATATATAGCATGCATGCATTTAAATTTAAAATTCAAATTCGAACAGTAAATACTTTACTGTAATGTGTTCAGAACACAATACCTTTGTGCAGGTAGTAGATCGCCGCAATCTGATCACCGTCGGGAGAGTCTGATCATCGCGATGCAGCCACACAGTGTGTCTGATCTCTGTGGATCATTTACACGAAGCTTCCGATCTGATCGACTCCTCATGAGTGCTAGCTCGTTGTAAAGCCCTTTTGACGGTGGATGCTGATCGAACTCCTTCGATCGATGTCGTCGATTCTTTGGATACTCCGAATTATCAACAGATGTGTTTGAGAGGATGTTGAAGATCTCCCTAAGATTTTGTGGGCTCACGACACTCGTAGCTCACTTTCTCACTTTCCAAACCCCAGGTTAAAACTCTAGAGAACTCATCGACAATCTTGCACTCACTTTTCTTTCTTTTCTTTCTTTTTTTCTTGGAAGGATATGGACTTTCTTCTCACGCACAAGACTTCTCACACCCCAAAATTTTTCTTCAAAAATCATCATCTTGCATGCCCCACTCTTCTTCTCCTTTTATAACAACGTCAAACGTCTTATCCAAAAGAAAGGATAAAGATGAGTAATTGCACATTTAAATTCAAATTAAATTTTGAATTCAAATGGACACCAAGTCATCCCTTATCTACTAAAGGTATGAGGCATGGCTTAAATTGTGCATGGAGTGATTTCATGAGAAATATTTTCTCATGTAATAAATGGGATGTAAAAAAGAGATAAGGTGCAAAGATTGATTGCCCATTCAAATGCAAACTTTATTTTGAATTTGAATAGCCAACCAATCATCCTTATCCATTCATATGACACATTAAAGTGGGGCATGGAGAGGGCTTGGCATGAGAAAAAAATTCATGAGAAGTTCCTTCTCATGAATTCAAATGGGTGCAATGGAAGTGAGGTGGCGCATGAAGATTGGGTCAAGGTGGTTTAATTATTTAAACCAACCTAATTGAACCAAATAAGTTAGGTCCAATTAGACTAATTTAAACCCAACTAAATTAGGTTTAATTAGGCTCAATAAAATTCTAATCAAATCAAAAATTGATTAAGCCCAACCCCTGATCAAATCAGAGACCAAACCATCTCGACGATTAGGTCAACTCTTAACCTAATCAGGTCAAACCTAACTGAATCCAATTCAATTGGACTTGATCCAAAAATAATTACTCAATAAAATTGAGTTAATTAGTGATCAAATCACTATTTAAACCTCTCATAAATACTGAGTCCAAATCTGATGGGCAATCAGGCATCAGAATTCATCGATATGTAACCCTGATCGAAAAGTCCCAACCAGTGGGACTCTTGTCCCCGGTACCCATAATGTGTGGAATTCATGATTAGAGAATCTTGATTCTCGATCACTGAGTCTCAAACATGTAGGATTCTACACCAGCCATCAGATCAGATAGGAACCTCTAATGTGTGTGACCCCGCAGGTTCGAACCTAAGCTGGTAGCACAGGAACCAATTCCTGTACTAATCGAAGTGACCATCTAGCAATGGTATCCGATGTCCGGATAGGTCGAAGAGTCACAATCGCAATACTCAGAACCTACATGAATATGGTTACTGTATAATTCATCCTTTTGACCCCTGTGTTTAGGACGACTCAGGGTTAAACTGTCAAACCTGATCAGATCATCCGAATCGTGCTCAACTCAAACAGTCCTGTGACTTCTCACAAGGACTACCCTGGCCAAAGTTTTGCTAAATTGAAACACGACTGTACATAGTTCCTAAACTGGAGTGGTCAATCCCATCTTGACACATGCACCGACAAGTCAAGTACTTGACTACACCCAACAGCCTTCCGTCACTGAATTAAAAATTCAGGTAGTCCAGTGCCTAAGTGCAGTGAGTTGCTTGCAAGTCACTGTGGCGGTCTCAGATCGAAGGGATATTTATACCCATATTCCATCAGAGCAAATCTTGACAGCAGAAATAGCTCCGGAGTCGGTCACGTTCAGTGCAGATGTACCCTTACATCTCACCTGTATGCCATACCAGTGTCTCCATACTCATTGGTTAAGAGGACAACCAACCTATATGGCACACAATGATCTATGTTTGATAAACGTTGTCTTCCTTGGTAACAACGTATCATTTGGTCACGAACAGATTTAAGGACTAAACGATAAATCCTCCTTTGTCGAGTCTAAATAGTCCTAAAGACTTCACCACAACATAGGAGTTCATTAGAAGATAAAATATTTTGTGATGAAAAATATCAAAATAATTTTTATTAATTCATAATTCATGTACCAATATAAAAATGAGCACAACTGTCAACAGGTTGACGATTGACTTTGGGACACTATTCCCAACACGTCGACCCTTTGAGAAAGGGAAGAAGAACAAGAAGAAGAAGAACAAGAAGAAGAAGAATAAGAAGGTGCAACCGCATGTAGGGACGTCTGCACAGGGTCAGACCAAGAAGTGCAAGCTTGACTAGAGCCAGGCGGAGTGCTTCTTTTGCAAGAAGTAGGGGCGCTGGAAGAGGAACTATCCTCTATACATTGCCTCCTTGGACCTGAACAGGCTGAAGAAGAAGCAAGGTAATTATATGATAACACCTTGCAACTTTTTCATTTGTGATACTACTGCCTGGGTATTGGATACCGAAAGCCCTTATCATATCTGTAATTCGATGTAGGGTCTGTAGGTCAGTAGGAGATTTAACAAAGGCGAGAGGTTCCTGAATGTTGGAGATGAAAGCAAAGTTCCAATTCTAGATTTAAGAATCATGAACCTTATAATCAACTCTCATAATATAATTCTGAGTGAATGTCATTATTGTCCAAGTTTTTTTATTAAATATTATTTCTGTAGGCCTTTTGGCCATGTACAGTTATGAATTTTTAATAAAAAGAAATATTTACAATATCATTTTGAATGATGTTACAATGTTTGTTGGACAACTAAATAATAGAATTTACTTACTATCACAGCCTGTTAATATGGTTCAAACCTCTGGTAAACGTTCCAGAATGGATAATATGTCAGAAGTCTACCTTTGGCACTGTAGGCTAGGTCATATCAATAAGAACAGGATAAACAGGTTGGCTCAAGAAGGAATTCTTGAAGTTGGTGATTGTGAATCACTTTCAATCTGTAAGTCCTGTCTTCTTGGAAAGATGACCAAATCACCTTTTACTGAAAAAGGTGAGCGAGCCAGTGAACTCTTGGGTCTGATACATTCTGATGTATGTGGACCTATGAGCTCAATTGCAAGAGGTGGATATTTTTACTTCATAACCTTCACAGATGATCTATCGAGGTACGGGTATGTCTACTTAATGAAGCATAAGTCGGAGTCATTTGAAATATTCAAACTATTCTGAAATGAGGTAGAAAAATAAACTGAGAAGTGTATAAAAACTCTTCGATCTGATCGAGGAGGTGAATACCTTTCCAATGAGTTTCTGACATATCTTGGAGAGAATGGGATTCTCTCTCAGTGGACTCCTCCTGGAACACCACAGCATAATGATGTGTCTGAAAGGAAGAATCGAACCTTGTTGGACATGGTTCGATCCATGATGGGGTTTGCTGGTCTGCCGATCTTCCTTTGAGGATATGCGCTCGAATCAGCTTGTTATCTTCTAAATAGGGTTTCGAGTAAGTCTATAACCAAAACGTCATATGAGATATGGATAGGACGTAAGCTAGTACTCTCGCACCTTAGAGTTTGGGGGTGTCCGACTTATGTTAAACTTTTAATTACAGACAAGCATAGACCTAGGTCTGACAAGTGTTATTTCATAGGGTACCCAAAAGAGACCAAAGGATATTATTTCTACCTAGCTGATGAGCAAAAGGTGTTTGTCAGCCTTAAGGCAATCTTTTTGGAAAAGGAGTTCCTTGGTGAAGGGACTGTTGCCTCTAAGGTCGAACTTGAGAAAGTTCGACAGGTCAAAAAACTGACACAAGTTGCTAAACCTGAACCGAATTTGGTTAGATTAGATCCGGAGCCTATTGTTCCTGCACCCTTAAGGCGGTCTGGTAGAGTACCACGTCAACCGGATAGATACTATGGTTTCTTGGTCCGGGACGGCGATCCTGTCGAACTTGATGAAAACAATGAGGATCCAATCACCTACATGGATGCAATGCAGAGACCTAACTTTGAAAAATAGCTAAAGACCATGAAATCCAAAATGGAGTCCATGAAGGTCAACGATGTGTGGACATTGGTTGACCCACCCAAAGCAGTAAAACCCATAGGGTGTAAGTGGGTCTTCAAGAGGAAGAGGGGCACAGACGGAAAGGTGGAGACCTATAAAGCCTATCTGATTGTCAAGGAATATCGTCAATGTTATAGTATAGACTATGACGAGATATTTTTTTCTGTGGTAATGCTCAAATCCATTCGGATTATGCTTACGATAGTTGCCCATCTGGACTATGAAATCTGACAGATGGATGTGAAGATAGCTTTTCTAAATAGAGAGCTGGACGAAGAGGTGTATATGATACAACCTGAAGGGTTCACATCCACAGATGAGTCTAAGGTGTGCAGGCTATAGAGGTCCATTTATGGACTTAAGCAGGCATCCCAGAGTTGGAACATACGTTTTGATAGGATGATCAAAACATATGGTTTCGTTATGAATGGAGAAGAGCCCTGCATTTATAAATGGGCTAATGGTCCAGTAGTGGTATTTCTTATATTGTATGTGGATGATATTCTCTTAATCAGGAATGATGTCCCTGCATTACAGGAAATAAAGATTTGGCTGTCGTCACAGTTCTCCAAGAAGGATCTGGGAGAAGCTTCCTAAATCCTAGGGATGAGGATCTATAGGGATAGATATGAAAGGTTGCTTGGCTTATCCCAATTCACGTACATTGATACTATGCTGAAGAGGTTCAGTATGGAGAATTTCAAGAAAGGCTATCTACCGATAGGCCATAGAATTTCTCTCTCGAAGAGGGATTGTCCAACAACACCTCAAGAGAGAGAGCATATGGGTAGAATTCTATATGCTTCGACAGTGGGATCTATCATGTACGCCATGACATGTACACGACCAGATGTGGCATACTCACTAGGGGTAGTGAGTAGATACCAATCTGATCCAGGGAAAAATCACTGGAAGGTTGTTAAAACCATCCTGAAGTATTTAAGAAATATTAAGGACCAGTGCCTTGTTTATGGTGAATCAGACTTGAGACTTATAGGGTTTACAGACTCCAGTTTTCAGTCTGATCACGATGACAGCAAGAGTGTGTCAGAATTTATTTTTACCCTTAATGGTGGGGCTGTCTGCTGGAAGAGTTTCAAGCACCACACTGTGGCAGATTCAGTTTGTGAGGCAGAGTATGTCGCTACATCAGATGCTGCCAAATAAGTGGTGTGGCTGAGGAAATTCATCACCGAGCTCAGAGTAGCACCCTCCCTTATTGGTCCAGTTCTGCTCTATTGTGACAACTCTGGAGCTATTGCTCAGGCGAAGGAACCAAAGGCACACCAGGGAACGAAACATATTCTGTGCCGCTACCATCTTATCTGAAAAATCATGGATAGAGGTGACATCGACCTTCAGAAGATTGACAGAAAGGAGAACCTGACCGACCCATTCACTAAAGCCATTGCGGTGAAGGAGTTCGACGACTTCAAGTCGAAGATGGGTATTAGATACTGCACCGATTGGCTTTAGGCCAAGTGGGAGATTGTTGGGAATAGTATCTCAAAGTCAATCGTCAGCTTGTTGACGGTTGTGCTCTTTCTTATATTAGTATATGAATTATAAATTCATAAAAGTTATTTTGATATTTTTCATCACAAATTGTATCATCTTCTAATGAACTCCTGTATTGTGGTGAAGTCCTTAAGATTATTTAGACTTGACAAAGGAGGATTTGTCGTTTAGTCCTTAAACCTGTTCGCGACTAAATGATACGTTATTACCAAGGACAACAATGTTTATCAAGCATAGGTCATTGTGTGCCATATGGGTTGGTTGTCCTCTTAACCAAGGAGTGTGGAGACACTGGTATGGCATACAGGTGAGATGTAAGGGTACATCTGCACTGAACGTGACCGACTTCAGAGCTTTTTTTGCTGTCAAGATTTGCTTCGATGGGATATGGATATAACTGTCCCTCCGACCTGAGACTGCCACAGTGACTTGCAAGCAACTCACTGCACTTAGGCACTAGACTACCTGAATTTCTAATTCAATGACGGAAGGCTGCTGGGTGTAGTCAAGTACTTGACTTGTCGTTGCGTGTGTCAAGATGGGATTGACCACTCTAGTTCAGGAGATGTGTACGGTCGTGTTTCAATTTAGCAAAACCTTGGCTAGGGTAGTCCTAGTAAGGAATCACAGGACTGTTTGAGTTGAGCACGATTCGGATGATCTGATCAGGGTTGACAATTTAACCCTGAGTCGTCCTATACACAGGGTTCAAAAGGGATGAATTATACAGTAACCATATTCGCGTAGGTTCTGAATATTACGATTGTGACTATTCAACCTATCCGAACGTTGGGTACCATTACTAGAAGGTCACTTCGATTAGTACAGAATTGGTTCCTGTGCTACCAGCTTAGGTTCGAACCTGCGGGGTCACACATATTAAAGGTTCCTATCTGATCTGATGGCTGGTGAAGAGTCCTAATGCTCGGAGACTCTGAGTCCTACATGTCTGGGACTCTGTGATTGAGAATCAAAATTCTCTGATCATGAGTTCTACATATTTTGGGTACCGGGGTCAAGAGTCCCACTGGTTTGGGACTCTTCAATCAAGGTTTCATATCGATGGACTTTGATGCCCGATTGCCCATCGAATTTAGACTCAATATTTATGCAAAGTTTAATTAGTGAATTGATCACTAATTAA
>NW_014578954.1:1947-3140 GCF_000485595.1 Priapulus caudatus
AGAGAGAGAAAGAGAGAGAGAGAGAGAGAGAGAGAGAGAGAGAGAGAGAGAGAGATTGAAAGAGTGAAAGAGTGAAGACAAGACTGTGTGAGAACGCCCCATCGGAGCGAGAACAGATTGACTTCTCAGTCAGCTCTCTCAGAGCGCTACACTTGCCTCCCGCTACATCAGGACGTGATACCGACAGCCACAAGAAATGGGGAGCGCAGCAGTAGATGTTGTTAGTTCAGCTGGTTGGTCTTTCGTCACGCTAGTGGTTTATTTACGCGCGCTATGCATTTTTAAAGTGCGTCAGGGTTGCGCGGCGTACACAGCAAGACAGCAAGAGAAAGAGAGGGGGCGAGAGCGTGAGACAGAAGGAGAGAGAGGGGGGCGAGAGAGAGATAGAGAGCGAGAGAGGAGTGAGAGAGAGGGGGCGAAAGCGTGAGAGAGAAAGAGCGCGAGAGAGAAAGAGAAGGAGAAGGAGAGAGGGGCGAAAGCGTGAGAAAGAAGGAGAGAGGGGGGGGGCGAGAGAGAGNCTCTCTCTCTCTCTCCTCTCTCTCTCTCGCTCTCTCGCCTCTTCTCTTCTCTCTCTCTCTCTCTCTCTCTCTCTCTCTCTCTCTCTCTTCCCGTTCTTCCTTTTCTGTCGCTATTTCTTTCTCACAACATTTTCGATCTTTCTTGTTTTACTCTTTTCCTCTCACTCAGCATCTTTCACGCTCTACAATCTAGCATTTATGTAAGTACATAAATAAGTATATATAATAGTATGTAAGTACATAATTGCTATATTGTAGAGAGCGTGAAACTGCTCAGAACTGCTTTCGCCCTCTTTAATTACTCCAGTCTTCTGTTAGTTCTTTCCCTCCTCTTGCTGCGCCTCCCCTGTACACCTCTCTCTCTTGCACTCTCCCTATCTCGTGCACCTCACCGCCTCCTACCGCTCCATCCTCCCCCCGCCTTTCTATCCTCTCCCTCTCTCGCTTGCCTCCTCCCCCTTTCCCTCTCTCGCTTGCCTCCTCCCCCTCTCCCTCTCTCGCTTGCCTCCTTCCTCTCTCGCTTGCCTCCTCCCCCTCTCCCTCTCTCGCTTGCCTCCTCCCCCTTTCGCGTGTCTCTTCCTCTTCTCCCTCTCTCGCTTGCCTCCTCCCCCTCTCGCTTGTCACCTTTCCCTCTCCCCCTCTCGCTTGCCTCCTCCCCCTCTCGCTTGCCTCCTC
>NW_014578954.1:6879-8496 GCF_000485595.1 Priapulus caudatus
AACGAGGTGGTCTAAAGTGGATGTGGATATCTGCCGCCTGCTATTAACATGACGACTAACACACCATCATCGATATTTCAGTGTCCGACCAGGCACTATGTACTGGTTACACGGACAGCTTCGGCAAGTGGAACAGCGGATTCTACTGTCCGAAGGGTAACAACGAGAACAAGCAATGCTGCGGCACGGCCACCTTCAAGTTCTGCTGCTCGGAGAATGAGAACGTCCTGCACAAGGAGGACGCTACGCAGTACGAGAGGTAGGTCGCTCGGAGCGCCATCTATAACAAGAGCAATCGGATATAGCAAACCTCCGCCAAAGCGTAACAGTCCATCCATCTTGCTGGTACACCCAATATAGAGTTTTTTCCCTCCGCCAAAGCGTAACGGGTGTTGCTATTACACGGGCGTGGAGGGACAATTCAGTTCGCGACTTCAGAGTCCAAATCTTCCACAGAAAGATTCCACAGTCATACTTCCGTGCTAGACATGGCCTTATATCCCTAACCCTAACCCTAACCCTAACCCTGATCCTAACCTTAATCCTAACACTATAGTGCTGCCACGTTGCGGTGCTGTCCCTCCACGCCCGGGGATTAGCATTTCCCAAGCGTAACAGTCCATCCATCTTGCTGGTACACCCAATATAGAGTTTGATAAAATGTTCGGAAATTTGGAGAAAAAAAAATCCAGGATTTTTTTTAGATGAATTTAGAATGCGTCCGAAGTCTTCCCCACAAAAAAATCCAAAAAATCTAAATAAATCAAATGTTACTTTTTGAGATATCCTGTTCACAGACAAACAAGACAACAAACCAACCAACAAACAAACGAACAGGGGCGAAAACATAACCTCCTTGGCGAAGGTCATTACACTGAGCCAAGCTGCACTCAGTACGACCACAGACTAACGAATATCCGTTAGTCTGTGGTACGGCTGTGTAATCGCTCGTCGCGCCATCTATATAATTACCGCGTGGCAATCATGGAATACAGTACCAGAAGCCTTCTATCACAAGCGATAGGATGGATGGATGGACCATTACTCAGCATCGTTGAGTAATTTTCAAGAGTGACAGATCGACGTAACCATATAGGTGTAGATACAAGCTCGCTGGTAGTAAGAAATGCTGGTCGCTCGGCGCGCCATCTATAATTAACGAAACGCTGCGCACAATGCGAAAAGTAGTACGCTCGGCGCGCCATCTATGTAATTAGCCAGAAGCAATTGCTGTAGTCAGCGGCAGACGTAATTATGTGGAGGATGGACGACGTCGCTGGCTCGCGACAGGCGACGCCACGAGATGCAGCGTGACCAGGGCCGTGGGCTGAGCAAATTCCTCGTGGGGAGGTGGGGGGTAAAATTTCATGACTCCACTGTGTAATGATGAGCAATGGGCGCAGCTCTTGATCGACGTCCATAGTGTGGTAGGGGTGGGTCTAAGACAAGGCTTTCACGGATAAGTGACCAAAAAACCACGTTAGGGTTACTTACGATTATTAGCTAAGCATATTTTTTTCAATTTTGTTCCAAAATCTTGGGGGGACGCTGCTCCCTTGCTCCCACCCCACCCCACCCACATGTGCGTACCTGCGCGTGCGTGCGTGCGTGCGTGCG
>NW_014578954.1:9778-10979 GCF_000485595.1 Priapulus caudatus
AGAGAGAGAGAGAGAGAGAGAGAGAGAGAGACAGAGAGAGAGGGAGAGACGTCGCATGAAGTCGATACAAGCGACTCGCTCATGTCAGCCGCCGCCGGGCTGACGACGGAGAACATATAAAAAACCGAACGTGTCGCCGCGCTTGAATAAAGTAAAATAAAAACGCCACGGGGAACAAAAATCGACAAGCCGACGAGAAAATTGATGAAAAGATATCGACTTCACATCAGCGCGATTCCCCCCTCACACACACACACACACACACACACACACACACACACACACACACACACACACACACACACACACAACACACACACACACACACACTACACACACACACACACACACACACACACACACACACACACACACTACACNCTACGCAGTCGCCATTGTTAGCGTATATACACAATCGAGTTTTCTACTGATAATAATATTATATAAAATATAATATAATATTATATAATATAGGCCTAATATAGGCCTAATATAATATAACATATTATAATATTACATTATATATTATATATAATATAATATTCTATATTAATTTAATATAGATCATGAGTAGCGGAGCCTCACCCCTTACTCGCACCTTATTATACCTAGCAAATATCTTACGAGACATCTGCGGCGCTTCGCCACACTAACGAGGCACGTCATTTCCTGCTGTCAGACCGCGGCTTTTCAATGCTACACTACCTCCGCGCCGCCGCCGCCGCCGCCGCCACAGCACGCCAGGTCTCTCCTAACCATAAAAATATATAGTCTATTATATTTCTATACTCCGAATAATGGAGCGAGTTCTATTCTCTCGATCCGCTGTTAATATANTACATATATATATATATATATATATATATATATTTTCAAGAGCGTATACCCTTCTTTATACGCTCTTGATATTATATATATACATGTATATAATAGTGTGTGTCGGAGAGTGAGCAGCGGACGATCCTTTCCTGCCTGCACTCTCATCACCTCTCTCGTGCAGCCGGTAAACACACAGGACGCGCGCAATCTCACAGAGAACCTGCTCATCATTTTACATCCTCAGGCAGTGATGTAGTGGAGGGTATACTTATAATTTACCACTACAACACTGTCCTCAGGTGCAAGGCCGTACGCAGGAAATTTTCTGTAGGGGGGCAAAGGTACTCCCCATGCCCCCTGTGCCCTAAACGTTTCGCAATTT
>NW_014578954.1:11008-12838 GCF_000485595.1 Priapulus caudatus
TATATATATATATATATATATAATAGCTCTGGTCGTATTACGCGGCAGCCTGTAGTTGTTTACCTCTAACAGTGTATTACACGCCCACTCTACTCCTCCCCATGGCTTCTCACATCGTTCACAAATAAATAATTCAATTAAGCTTCGACACAACAAACCACCCATTTATCGGTTAGCACGTTTTTGCCCCGCGACTCCGCGAGGCTGGTTAGCGTGTTTTTCCGCTGTAATTCGCGCCTATCGACTTCGCAGCTGTCGTCTGCGCTCTATAGGCCAGCCGACGTAAGTGTAGACGGCAACCAGCCGGTGGCAACTTTACTCATTTCCGCACCGCAGTGCACGGTGACGATCTGCTGTGGTGTCGCTACGTTGTTGTGGTATATATATCTCGCGTGGGGGGGGGGGCTCGCAAAGTTACATCGCAGCAGAAGAGAAGATTACGGAGAGAGTCATGACAAACGAGAAAAAAAAATCTGAAACGGAGAAAGAAGGAACGACAGGGGGATAAACGATAGCCAGTGGGAGAGAGCGAGAGAGAGGGTGAGAGAACCTGAAACAGGGAGAGATAGAGCGTTAGAGAGAGAGAGAGAGAGAGAGAGAGAGAGAGAGAGAGAGAGAGAGAGAGAGAGAGAGAGAGAGAGAGAGAGAGAGAGAGAGAGAGAGAGAGAGAGAGAGAGAGAGAGAGAGAGAGAGAGAGAGAGAGAGAGAGAGAGAGAGAGAGAGAGAGAGAGAGAGAGAGGAGAGAGAGAGAGAGAGAGAGAGAGAGAGAGAGAGAGAGAGAGAGAGAGAGAGAGAGAGAGAGAGAGAGAGAGAGAGAGAGAGAGAGAGAGAGAGAGAGNCTCTCTCTCTCTCTCTCTCTCTCTCTCTCTCTCTCTCTCTCTCTCTCTCTCGCTCTTTGAATTCTCGCTCTCCCGGTATCTCTCTCCTCTTTGTTATATGTATTAGCATTTCAGATATGAAGAATGAAAACCCACTAACTAGGGTTTTCTCTTCCTGCAGGCCACCAAGCTACCACCGAGAAGACCATCTAGCTCATATACTGAGCTATCAGCATGGCAACGTCGTCACCACCAACAGCAACAACATTATCAGAAACGATGACAACAACAATAACAATAATAATAACAACAGAAGTAATAGCAGTCCGAATCGATGTCGGGATGACGGTGACCTTGAATCAATCCGGCTCCATACAGGCTGCCAAGAGCAGCAGCAGCAGCAGCAACAACAACAACAGCAGCAGCAACAACAACAACAACAACAGCAGCAGCAGCAGCAGCAGCAGCAGCAGCGGGGGCAGCACCACTTGGTGTCGGCGGCGGCGTGCCTTGAGACCGTCCCGTTTCTACACGAGTGCACGGTGCTAGACGACAGCTGCACGAACGACGCTCCTCGCCGCCGCTGTCACCATGGCAACGGTCGCCATGACAACCGCGCCGACGACTATCCGGACATCATCGGGTGTCACCGCGGTGTCGCGACGTTCAACGACAACGACGCAAACTGCACGTGCTACTCGAGCGAGCGCCACCTGGTGGCTGCATCGCTGCTGCCGCTGCTGCGTAGAGGGCTTGTGGAGAAGGTGTGAGAGGCGGACCTGCTCTGAGCAGCGGGCGAGTGTTGTACATCGACGGAAGGCGGACATCGTACTGGGAAAGAAACACGGCGGGAGCGAAAATAGAAATACATAGAGGAGGAATAAATAGGAGAGATAAAGCAAAGGCGAGGAATAGGTAGCCTTCATGAAGAGAGACGCAGATAAAGAGTTAGAGAGAGGGGAGAGGGAGAGAGACGGAGATAAAGAGTTAGAGAGAGGAGAGAGGGAGAGAG
>NW_014578954.1:13797-15587 GCF_000485595.1 Priapulus caudatus
AGAGAGAGAGAGAGAGAGAGAGAGAGAGAGAGAGAGAGAGAGTATATAGTAGTGCGAAATAAAGATGGGAGGGGCAAAGAAGGAAGAGAAGAGGCGAGAGAGGTGGGGTAAACGAGATAAATAAGAGGAGGAAAACGTAAAAAGTTTGACATGCGTTACATCACGAGAGAAGAGCCAGTGGTTATATCTCATCAATGTACAGCTCCACATCGTAGTTTACCCTTGCCGTATAGGAGACTGAACAAATTCCTAGGGCCTGCGTTCGTATGCCCCCGTGATCAGGAGTGAATAATAATAGATTATTCTAATATTCGATTCTAATATTCTAATATTCTGTATTCTAATATTCTAATATATCTAATATTATTCACTCCTGATATTATACATAATATTCCTACATAATATTATATGAGGTGTGCTGAGTTTCTCTACGTTCATACTAACTTCAGGCATGCGGAATGTTGCTGAATATATTAACCGGCCTCCGGTCCGCGCCATCTTGCCATAAATGCGACATTTCTCATGCCATACTACCCCCGAATATTCGCTCTCTAGTTTAAATGTGTAATTTCAGCAAAATCGTATCGGCAAATATTGGATATGCGCTTGCAGAGATCTTCGCATGAGCAAATTACCAGTGGTGCACGGTTTCATGACCTAACCAAGCAATGCCGATCGCGAGGTTTTTGTGCGCTGTCTGATATTTTTATATATAAGTATATACATATATATATTATCAGGAGTTAATAAAGACAAAGTGTATAATGACAGGAGCGTATAATGACAAATATTTGTCATTATACGCTCCTGATATTATCAGGAGTTAATAAAGACAAAGGAGTTTGACACGTATTTGGTACTGATTTCACTATATTTTGTCGTACGAGTTCGATGTGAATAAAATGACAAATGTATACAAACATGAGCTTCTTTTGTTCACTGGTTTATATTCTATCTTCCGGTAGTATTACAAACCGCGTAGCTTCCGTAATTCGTTTTGACATAAATCGTACTTTTGCACGACATGGTTTTCACGTTATTTACCGTCGTGTGGCGTAGCCAAGCGGTAAATTCGCATACACAGCAACTGGAAGGAGGCGCGGCAGGGCTTCTAGGCCGTAGTCTAGCCGAGTTCAGAAAATGCGCTTAGAAATTAAGTTAGCCTACGTTGCACCCATGCTGGGTTTAAAAATTAAAACTATTTTACATTGAAACCATAGTTAGAATGCCTTGTTTTAATGGTTTAATCCCGCATTTTTTTTAAATAAACGCTGCGCTGGTATTATATAGCGACTGTAGCATCATTGCAGCAGTCGCGGTCCGCCCGCTGGCATCGAGCGAGAAAATTCACATAAGCAATTCCGGACAAAATTCACTCGCCGCGAATTTAAAACGAAAAAATCTCACGGGAAAATTTCATTACGATTTGCACAAAGCGGCCATTTATCAGCCGGCCTTGATTACGTTAATGATTAAATAATATTCTAGTAATTCCAGAAACCGGCGCGCATGATTTAGTAGGATGATTGCGGCCGGTATAGTGGTATTTAGTTAGCGGTAAACGAGAGAACGGTGTATGGCTGATTATATATGCTAATGATGCGTGTAGGGCAGGCCGCGCAGGCCGCTCGCTGCCACACACAGACATAACTGCGATTAAGCCGACCGAATTCAATTCGTCTGCGAGAACGTTGTTGTCGAGTTAGAGAGAGAGAGAGAGAGAGACAGAAGAGAGAGAGAGAGGGAGGAGAGTAAGATAGAGAGAGGGGGCGCGAGACAGAGAGAGAGGG
>NW_014578954.1:19042-25429 GCF_000485595.1 Priapulus caudatus
ATACAAGCATCTTCACATTACATGGAGAGATTAGTGTGAGGAATATTGCAACAGTAGTATGAGAAGACATGGCACGTCGCACACCTTCTTCATTCCAGTTAGAAGCTTCACAAAAGCTCTGCAAAAATATTGGCATTTAGCGACCTTCCAGTTTAGCGAACTTCCCAGTCTTAGTCGCTGGCAACAAGACCACCATTGTTTCCCTCGCCAGCGAACACGACTGTGAGCGCCACCTGCTGGTAGCCCCCAGGCAACACTGCCGCTCGCAAACAAACGCCTGCCCTCTAGAGAGACAAGACAGTGCGGACAGGTCGTCACGGCAACGACCCAGTTCAGCCGCGGCATCAGAGCGCAAAATGAACCCAATTTCAAAGACAGAGCGCGCCACTAGTTTTGCGGAGTCGCCGTCATTAACGAGACTCTGATCGCGCTCCGACAGCTCAAAACATGTGAACGTCTGTCTCGCTGTCGTCGAGAAAAAAAAACATGCGAGAGCGGCGACCATCTAGGGGTTCAATCGCGAATTAATCTGCGCGCGAATTCGCAGAAGCGAACGCGTGGCGATCGCCCATGGAAGCAGCGCCGCGGCTAACGATCTACTAATTAGCCTTTTTTCTCGTCCGCGTCGAAAAAACTGTGCTCCCGTCCGACGCGTGAACGAATCGCGCCAATCTTGTCGTCGACGACGATGATGACAGAGATGCAGCCGCTGATCCCAAACGCGCGGGAAGATATGGCAGGCAGGTGGTGCCACCGTTAGGTCGGTTGCTTGACGGTGCCACTAGGTGTCGCTAGCTGTGCGGACAGCCTACAGCATCTGCATCAGACTCAGTAGTTCGGGCTTCAAGTGTTCGACCCTGTCTGGCCCACCCTGTTGTGCGATGACTTCCTGCAGGACCTGGGAAGAGAACGTGGGGATTAGATCGGTCGACAATAACTCGTGCTGCCATCTAGTGACGATAAAGGTGGCAGGACCTGCGAGAGATCGCGAGGATCAGATCGGTCGACAATAACCCGTGCTGCCATCTAGTGACGATAAAGGTGGCAGGACCTGGGAGAGAATATTATATAAAATCTATAAAATCTATAATCTAAAATCGAATCGCTACGCATATAGAGACACGCAATGTACGCCTATACGAGCACGGGTGCTGGCACAACTCCATAACTTCAAATGTCCATAACTTTTTTATTTTTTATCCGATTCTCAAAATTTTTGGACCAATATGAAGATAAATGACAGCAGAACATCATCACATGGTTATCTGGAAATTGAAAAACTGCTCCAAGTGACTAATTTGGCTATAACCGGTCACATATAGCGACACGCAATGTAAGCCTACCTCCTGGTCCCACGCGAACGAGAGCACGGCCGCCGGCGCGAGTCCAAGCTCGGCGAGCGTTGCCTCATCCTCCTCCGCCAGCGCGCGTCCGCCGCTCGGCGTCAGACAAAATGGCTGCCAGTCGTTGAGGAGGTTATCTCGTACGAAGCCGTAGACTGCCGCCGCTCGCTCGGTGCACCTGAACGTGCCCTGCAGAATGACGCCGTCGGGCAGTCTCACTCGCAGCAGGGTGAAGTGATACCTGAAGCAATACACCATAAGCAAGAAGGTAATACACTTCTTAACACGCTCTTGATATAATGTATTGCCTACAAGGAGTCAAATATTCCCTGAATTCTACTGTTGGACTCCCTGATTTAACATACTGTAGGAGTCCGTTATGACTCCCTGACAATATGCTAATACCTTAACTAAGTTCGTTCCAGAGCACGGCCTCGCCGTATTTTTTTCAGCAAATGTCCAAAGAAAATTGGCAGATTGCAACCGCAAATGAATCTTCAAGAATAAACACATGTGTTAAATTGTTTAATATCTTTAGTTTTGAACTCGCAGACTCTGACTCCTTCATTTTGCTGCAGACTCCTCTCTTTTTTGAGGGTATCATTTCCTGGCGTCACTAGCATATGGTACGCCTCCCTTAGCATTAAGTGTAGGGAGCTTTATCTATCCAGGTGCAGGGCCTTCAAGGCAGTGGCTCACAGGAGGCAACTGCTGGCCAAGAAGGCAGCCTGCAGAGTCAGCCCTAGGCAAGACCTGCCAGCCTGCACCGGGCATTTGCGAAACGCGCGGGTCGACAGCGAGATATCAGATACGCGTTCGAAGGATGGAAGCTGAGCGAAAACTAGCAAAAGGTACGAGAACAGAACTCGGTACTCCCTTCATCAGATCCATCATCAATTGTAGCAATTGGTATAGCGTGTTGGGCGACTGAATAGGAGATACATGACGGTGTGGGAAATAGGTTTAGTAGGAGATATAACTCTGGTGAGCTAACGTAGGAGTATTAGGCGGAGTATTGTATAACTACTACTAGTAAAGGGATAATTTCACTAGAATGTCAGGTTTTCGTATAACTTAGAGGAGTAGAATCGCAAGACTTTGTACGGCTAGTAAATTATGGTGAGGGCTTAGTAAAAAAAAAAACTTGCTTGTTACCGAAAAAAGTCTGAATTTCCATGTCCTCGGACTGCTCACATTCCTGGTGGTTAATCCGTGATGTAACATTCGCTCGTTCTCGCAGGCAGGAGGCACGAGAGCATGCGATCGGCCTGGCGGGACCGACCGCGCCCGCGGACTGCCGACCCTCGACGGCCCGCCGATGCTCTCCGTCAGCGGCGTCTACCATACGCGATGCCCCTGGTGGGGCCCGAGGTTCGCCGCGCGAGGCGATCGAGGCGCGCATTCCGCGAGTTCCTGTACGCCAGGCGGAGGAGAGCCAGACGATTGGGGCCACCGCACTCATCTCTGACGTTGAACGCAGCGTGCGCGAGCGCGTTGCCGTGGAGACGATCTGCGTTACCTCGACAACATCATCGCCCGAGCCCGGCAAGCCGAAACGCTACGCAAGGTGCGCGTCGCAATCATCGCGCGTTTGCGAGCGCGTCGCCGGGCTAGAGGGCGCTGGCTGCGTACCTGCGCGCTCGTCGGCTTCTGACGCGCAGACGCTGCGTTTGAGGACGGCGAGGCGTCTTCCTCGTGATGTCAGCCGGAGGTCGCGGCGGATCCACGGGTCGGCCGTTGAGGCACGCGACGGCCCTGCTGGCTGCGAACCCATCCTATGAGCCGATCGTGGCCTGCAGGTAAAAGCAGGGAGAGAGAGAGAGAGAGAGACGAGAGAGAAGAAGAGAGAGAGAGAGAGAGATTAGAAGAGAGATACAGAGATAGAGAGAGATAGAGAGAGTGAGACAGACAGAGACAGACAGACAGAGAGACGAGGACAGACAGAGAGAGAGAGAGACGTAAAGCCTAGCGCAGACCTGTGATTGTTTGGTTGCTCGTCGTGCAACGCTTCAACGCAAGCGATCGTCGATGTGTCACCGCGTGTGCGCACTAGCATTCGATTTTCTGAAGCAATTCTAAGCCAATTTGGGAGCCAGACAGAGTCGGCTTCAAGAATCAAGACAAGTTTGATTTTTGCATCTCGTCGCAAGCGACCAGAATTGCTACGGGTTGGGGCAGTTGCAACGTTCCCGTGCAGACGTAGCGATTGCAGCAGGATTTTTTAACGGCGATTCTGCGAATGCTGTCAAGTTTGCACGGAAAAAATCGCCAGGTGGTGCGCCTAAGCTGTAAGACACAAAACGCAAGGCGCCGCGTACGGCGACCGTAGCAACGCGGCAGACACGTGTGGCTGTCACAGGGTTACGGCGTCGTGTCTAGATGTAAGTCAGAAATGCGGTTTCAGAAGGCTTAGCGCCCTGCATGCAGAAACGTTCTATGAAATAGCCGGTGGCTGTGCATGAGTCTGTGATGAAATTCAATTATTGAATGATGTTTCCGATAGACGGACGTCATCGATCCACCCTACAGCGCCCCAGATTCACACGCGGGCAGGTGGTTCTTAAGCTGTTACACGGTGTGATTTAAATCAGTTGGATCTGAATTCGGCTACGCTAAAAGCGACTGAAGGCGTGTTTCATGCGAGACCGAACGCATCGCATCTGGCAGCTCTGTCTTCTGAACGCACTGGCGCGAGCGAAGCGGCGAGCTAGCGTTTGCAGCGCCGAAGTTTGAAAAGCTGTTCGCTCAGTGCGGCGAGTTGTTTACAAGATTGGCGACCGACAAAATCTGGCGGATGGCGAATCTAACATTTCTGACGTCAATTTGCAATCTATTTTCAAACTTTATTTGCACTTTTCATGTATTCATTTACTTCTAAATTGCAATTTGTATTCAATTTCGTCTGCTAATCTCGTTTTCAACTAGTAACTGTTTCGTTCTTCGCGATTAAATCTGCGTGAGTAACCCTCCATGGGGCCGCCATCTTTGATGGCGAGCGAGCGACAAGCGAGCGCGACAGCCTGAGCGCCTCGCTGTGTCGTCAGGAGGCGCTGCGTTCGTTCACTCGAGCGCCAATCGCGTGTCTCCTGATACACGCCTCAGTATTGTGTTCTGCACTTGTACTGTTCTGGCACTTTACTGTAGCTGCACTACGGCTACACTGCAATGTATGGGCACTGTGCTATAATACCATGGCACTGCACTGCACTGCACTGTAATGTAATGTACTGTACTGTACTGTAATACCCTGTAATGTACTGCACTGTACTGTACTGCACTGGTATTTAATGTCTGTACTGTATCTGTTAGCTGTACTGTAGCTGTAACTGGCTGTACTGGTACTGTACTGTAGTACTGTAGCTGTACTGTACTGTACCTGTACTGACTGTAAGCTGTAGCTGTTAGCTGTACTGTAATACCTGTATGTAATACCTCGTAACTGACTGTACTGGCTGTACTGTTATGGTTCTCTCCCTCGAGCAACATGACAAAGTTTGACCTTCCCGACGAGTTCTTCAACCTGACGGTGGAGGAGGTGAAGCGGCTGAAGGCCAGCGAGGAGGTGATGACATGGAGAAGCGCTTGCAGCTTCGGCACAAAGGCCATGCGCGAGCGGGAGGAGCAGAAGGAGCTGAGGAAGTGAGTGGGCAGGGAGGGATTACAGGCGGAAGTATAAATATAGGAGCTGAGAAGTGAGTGGGAGGCAGGGGGGGGGGTGATGTCAATGTTGGGGCCATAATAAAAATATTGTTTGTTGCCCTCCTTCGACCGTCCCGCAAAAGGGCCAGCTCAAAATTGTTCATTGATTTTTCTCATTTTTAGCCTCATCTGACATAGTCAGATGCAGCTTGTAGAATCGCATGATTGTCCGTGTCCGTACCGCGCCGTCTGGCCGCGTCTTCCGTCCGTGCCCGTACGTCGTCCCGTCCGTCTGTCCAACAGTTGGGCACAAATCTTAACCGTCGACGTACGGTCACGATATTTGGGCACATTGGGGGATCGTCAACGAGTTGGGATGTCGAAGCTGGGGTTCAAAGGTCAAAGGTCAAGAGTGTAAAAAGAAGGGGGAACATTCACTCCTTAACTTAAGGTATAGGAGGAATGCAGAATTGCGGCACAAATCTAAACAGGCTCGACCTAGGCTCGTGATAGTTGGTGTATAGCATCATGGTAGGAAAGCCATCACTGTGCCGAAATTGGAGGTCACAGGTCAAAGGTCAATGGGCACAGGGCAGATTTTTAGACATTTTCTGAGGACATGGTCTGACGGAGCGATTGAAAAACTTTTTTGTTTGTAGCGGTGACCTAGCATTTTTATGGCATTATTGAAAGGACCATGAAATCTACTTTCTGCTGAGTGCGAAGAGTAAGTGTCAGATAACCTTTTTGACCCTCAAGAGGAGGGTTAAACATGGATTTGTTGACTGTTCTGTTAGAAAGAATTTGACTGCCGGGTTTTGCTAGTAGAATCTATACATGCCTGGATGTATGAGGCTACAATGTCACAGTGAAATTTCAAAAGCTAATTTGGTTAAAGAAGGTTTATGCTCCTTAATCGTATATTTCTATGGCATTCTGTACTGTCAGTAGTTACATGTACCGTATGCCACTGCCAGTGCTACTGCCAGTGCATGTGTTTGCTGTACTGTGTAGTTTTGCCTGCATCAATTGTTACAGGTGGCAGCTTCTATTGCAGCCTGTAGGCTTGCGTAGGTAAATGGATGAGTGCTTACGCTATTCTGTCTTGCAAATAGTTGTTGCTAACTACGTACGATGGGAGCTTCCATCTTAATCTGAAGACACTTAAACGTACGCGCCATCTCGTGGCAACTTTCATAACGATCCCAACAAACATTCCTTTGAGAAGGTTCCTGATACCATCCCTGTGCATTCCATGTTTCGGCGTATATGTGAACACATTTGGGACTAAATAGGGTTTCACTCGATCCACCATCCACCACAGAGTCACCGCAGTAGAGTAGATGAGCGCTGTCGCTCCGCGGCACTTGTTTTCTTACAAATTGTATCACTGTATTATAAGAAT
>NW_014578954.1:25454-38390 GCF_000485595.1 Priapulus caudatus
TTTAGATTAGTATTATGGTATTATTACGTTATAATAAGTTTCTGTACTTGGATATATATCAGAAATAGATAATAGGGAATTCGCTATTATCTACTTCTGATATATATATATATATATATATATATATATATATATATACGCTTTACGTCAAATATACAGCATCAAGTATACACAGGTTTAACGAGACTAGATTCAAACTACGCTTCACTTCCACCGCCCTTTCCCGGACGCAAAATTTTTTTCCCACTTGAGTTCCGGACCACAGCCAATCAGCGCACTCCATTCACTCGACTTCCTCGAAGCAACAATGTAAATTGAATACCCCTAAACCTAACCCTAACCCTAACCCTAACCCTAACACGTACCCGAACCCTAACACTAACTATAATCCAACCATATATATAAGAACCATTTATTACAATCTATGGTGGGTCCGGAACTCAAGTAGGAAAAAAATTTCGCTTCCCGGACATCTCATGGAATGCCCCCTTATACCATTACTATTACCAGAGCCCTGTAGACCTGGAGACCTTGAGGCTTTCAACCTCCGTGCCAGGTTCTGTGTGCTGCAGTGGCTAGGTCGAGTGTAGTGTAGTGACCCGAGCAGAAGAAGAAGAAGACGAAGAAGACTTCTACGGTCTCTACTAGAGCGATTCTATCTGTCCATCTCTCATGTTTCTGACCCTTTTCACACACATTCGCTCGCTCATTTTCTCTCTCCTCTTCTCTTTGTTTGAAAATTTTTAAATATTTATACATTTTTGCAACGCTGTTTTAATGGGGGACGCATAAAGGAATCTGCACTCCTGATTTATCTACAACCAGCATTCCATCACAGCCTCAAGAAATTTGCGCAAAACTTCTCTCACATCTCCTGTTTAATATCGATATAATCTGCATAAAAATGTCAAAATGCTTTTAATCAATTTTAATATTAGTACGGTCACTGTATTTTATCGACGATAAAAGCCGGTAGACACGGCTGTTAAACACGCGCGCATCGTACATATCTGTACAGATTAATAAGAAGGAAAATCACAGGCGGATGAATTCATGAAGATTTCGCTCCGCACACTGTGCGCGTGATATATGAAGTGTATGACGTGTAGCTGAGGATTACGCTCACAGCAGCGAAGATTTCCATTCGAGTTATTAAAATTTCGAAATTAATCAATTCCAAAATGGCGCCTATTCCAGTCGAGCTGTGATGCATACTAGCATACGGCATCATCATGTATATATCTTACAACAAGCTTCATGTTATTTTGACGTGTAAACGCTCTTCCGATGAAATCGCAGCGAGGAAATGTTCTAAAGCCTCTTGTCTATATGCAAACATACTATCTACATCTACATCTCTATATATACAGCGCGGGCGCATGTCGGGAGGGTAATGTGAATTTGGGTGATGCGGATATTCCCGTTTCGGAGTTAGCCACTAGAGAAGGGGTTCTTAACCTGTGGTCCATGGACTCCTTTGGGGTGCTTCCGTGGATGGGCTTAAGGAAGGCCGTGAACCAGGTGCATGCAAAATTTCGTGTATATGTGCTTATGTGCATTTTTCTGGGGAGGGGTCCGTAGCTTTCACCAGATTCTCAAAGGGGTCCATGGCTCAAAAAAAGGTTAAGAACCACTGCACTAGAGCGATGCTAGATAGAAACACGTCTCCGTGACTGTGGCTGAGCATACATGCTCAGCATATATATACGGCGCCGCAGCCGCATTACGCGATTATCATAACTTTTGAATAAAAGTTTGACATAAATTTAAAATTAATGTATGCGCAGTCGTTTGCTGCACCTACATGGACAAGCCACCAACCAGACCACCGCGTTAATCAACGAATAAAATAAAAACGATAATTTGATAAACCAAAAGTCCTGAATTTTAATGCTATTTGCTGAATAACACATCACAAGCACGGGCGCACACTCGCTCACACAATCATGAATTGACAAGGAGAGAAGTGAATACGTTATATATATATATAAGATATATACGTTAAAACGCCGCTCCGAAGAACACATCATGAATATATATTGTGTGTTCACACTCACATACATATATATATATATATATTATAAATTAATATATATATATATTATATATATATGATATATATATATATAAACACTATGTATATAAGCATTTTCACATTACATGGAGAGATTAGTGTTGAGGAATATGCAACAGTAGTATGAGAAGACGCTGGCACGTCGCACACCTTCTTTCATTCCAGTTAGAAGCTTCACAAAAGCTCTGCAAAATATTGGCATTTAGCGAACTTCCCAGTCTTAGTCGCTGGCAACAAGGACCACCATTGTTTCCCCCTCGCCAGCGAACACGACTGTGCAGCCACCTGCTGGTAGCCCCAGGCAACACTGTGCGCTCCCGCAAAACAAACGCCTGCCCCTCTAGAGAGACAAGACAGTGCGGACAGGTCGTCACGGCAACGACCAGTTTCAAGCCGCGGCATCAGAGCGCAAATGAACCAATTTCAAAGACAGAGCGCGCCACTAGTTTTGCGGAGTCGCCGTCATTAACGAGACTCTGATCGCGCTCCGACACCTCAAAACATGGTGAACGTCTGTCTCGCTGTCGTCGAGAAAAAAAAAACATGCGAGAGGCGCGACATCTAGGGGTTGCAAATCCGCGAATTAATCTGCGCGCCGAATTCGCAGAACGAACGCGTGGCGGATCGCCCATGGAAGCAGCGCCGCGGCTAACGATCTACTAATTAGGCCTTTTTCTCGTCCGCGGTCGAAAAACATGTGCCTCCCGTCCGACGCCTCGTGAACGAATCGCTGCCAATCTCGTCGTCGACGACGATGACGAGAGAGATGCAGCGCTGACCCCAAACGCCTTACCACGCGCGGAAGATATGGCAGCAGGTGGCGCCACCGTTAGGTCGGTTGCTTGACGGTGCCACTAGGTGTCGCTAGCTGTGCGACAGCCTACAGCATCTGCATCAGACTCAGTAGTTCGGGCGTTCAAGTGTTCGACCTTGACTTGTCCACCTGGTTGTGCATGACTCCTGCAGGACCTGGGAAGAGAACGTGGGATTAGATCGGTCGACAATAACCTCGTGCTGCCATCTAGTGACGATAAAGTGGCAGGACCCTGCGAGAGATCGCGAGGATCAGATGGGTCGACAATAACCCGTGCTGCCATCTAGTGACGATAAAGGTGGCAGGACTTGGAAGAGAATATATATAATCTTAAAATCTATAATCTAAAAATCGAATCGCTACTGCATAGAGGACACGCAATGTATGCCTATACGAGCATGGTTCTGGCACAACTCCATAACTTTAAATATCCATAACTTTTTTATTTTTATCCGATTCTCAAAATTTTTGGACCAATATGAAGATAAATGACAGCAGAACATCATCACATGGTTATCTGGAAATTGAAAAACTGCTCCAAGGTGACTCATTTGGCTATAACCGGTCACATATAGCGACACGCAATGTAAGCCTACCTCCTGGTCCCACGCGAACGAGAGCACGGCCGCCGGCGCGAGTCCAAGCTCGGCGAGCGTTGCCTCATCCTCCTCCGCCAGCGCGCATCCGCGCTTCGCCGTCAGACAAAATGGCTGCCAGTCGTTGAGGAGGTTATCTCGTACGAAGCCGTAGACTGCGCCGCCGCTCGCTCGGTGCACCTGAACGTGCCCTGCCAGAATGATGCCGTCGCGGCAGTCTCACTCGCAGCAGCTTGAAGTTATACTCGAAGCAATACACATAAGCAAGAATGGTAATACACTTCTAACATGCTACTTGATATAATGTATTGCCTACAAATTTATATAATACAGTGGTACAATTTGTAAGAAAACAAGTGCCGCGGAGCGACAGCGCTCATCTACTCTACTGCGGTGACTCTGTGGTGGATGGTGGATCGAGTGAAACCCTATTTAGTCCCAAATGTGTTCACATATACGCCGAAACATGGAATGCACAGGGATGGTATCAGGAACCTTCTCAAAGGAATGTTTGTTGGGATCGTTATGAAAGTTGCCACGAGATGGCGCGTACGTTTAAGTGTCTTCAGATTAAGATGGAAGCTCCCATCGTACGTAGTTAGCAACAACTATTTGCAAGACAGAATAGCGTAAGCACTCATCCATTTACCTACGCAAGCCTACAGGCTGCAATAGAAGCTGCCACCTGTAACAATTATGCAGGCAAAACTACACAGTACAGCAAACACATGCACTGGCAGTAGCACTGGCAGTGGCATACGGTACATGTAACATACTGACAGTACAGAATGCCATAGAAATATACGATTAAGGAGCATAAACCTTCTTTAACCAAATTAGCTTTTGAAATTTCACTGTGACATTGTAGCCTCATACATCCAGGCATGTATAGATTCTACTAGCAAAACCCGGCAGTCAAATTCTTTCTAACAGAACAGTCAACAAATCCATGTTTAACCCTCCTCTTGAGGGTCAAAAAGGTTATCTGACACTTACTCTTCGCACGTCAGCAGAAAGTAGATTTCATGGTCCTTTCAATAATGCCATAAAAATGCTAGGTCACCGCTACAAACAAAAAAGTTTTTCAATCGCTCCGTCAGACCATGTCCTCAGAAAATGTCTAAAAATCTGCCCTGTGCCCATTGACCTTTGACCTGTGACCTCCAATTTCGGCACAGTGATGGCTTTCCTACCATGATGCTATACACCAACTATCACGAGCCTAGGTCGAGCCTGTTTAGATTTGTGCCGCAATTCTGCATTCCTCCCTATACCT
The DNA here is from genome assembly GCF_000485595.1 of Priapulus caudatus. Lineage (NCBI taxonomy): Eukaryota > Metazoa > Priapulida > Priapulimorpha > Priapulimorphida > Priapulidae > Priapulus > Priapulus caudatus. Next base: position 30,215 of record NW_014578954.1, read on the forward strand.
TAAGTAAGGAGTGAATGTTCCCCCTTCTTTTTACACTCTTGACCTCTTGACCTTTGAACCCCAGCTTTCGACATCCCAACTCGTGTGACGATCCCCCCAATGTGCCCAAATATCGTGACCGTACGTCGACGGTTAAGATTTGTGCCCAACTGTTGGACAGACGGACGGGACGGACGTACGGAGCACGGACGGAGACGCGGCCAGACGGCGACGGTACGGACACGGACAATCATGCGATTCTACAAGCTGCATCTGACTATGTCAGATGAGGCTAAAAATGGAAAAATCAATGAACAATTTTGAGCTTGGCCCTTTTGCGGGACGGCGAACGGAGGGCAACAAACAATATTTTTATTATGGCCCCAACATGAACATCACCCCCCCCCCTGCCTCCCACTCACTTCTCAGCTCCTATATTCATATTTCCGCCTGTAATCCCTGCCTCCCACTCACTTCCTCAGCTCCTTCTGCTCCTCCCGCTCGCGCATGGCCTTTGTGCGAAGCTGCAGCTGCTTCTCCATGTCATCACTCCTCTGCTTGGCTTCTCGCTTCACCTCCTCCACCGTCAGGTTGAAGAACTCGTCGGGAAGGTCAAACTTTGTCACGTTGCTCGAGGGAGAGAACACCTAATAACAGTACATTAGAGTACAGTCCAGTTTACAGGTTACATACAGGTATTACAGTTACAGCACAGTACAGTACAGTCAGTACAGGTACAGTACAGTAGCAGTACAGTACGGTAAGTACAGTACAGTACAGTCAGTTACAAGCTACAGTACCAGCTAACAGATACAGTACAGGACATTAAATACCAGTGCAGCAACAGTACAGATGCAGTTACATTACAGGGTATTACAGTACAGCTACAGTCACAGCTTACATTACAGTGCAGTGCAGTGCAGTGCATGGTATTAAGCACAGTGCCAGTACATTTGCAGTGTAGCGTAGTGCAGTACAGTAAAGTGCAGAACAGTAAAGTGCAGAAAACAATACTGAGGGCAGTGTTCAGGAGAGCGAGCGCTCGATGAACGAAACGCAGCGCCTCCTGACGACACACGAGGCGCCGCTGTGCGCTCGCTTGTGCGCTCGCCGATCAAAGATGGCGGCCCCATGGAGGGTTACTCAGCAGATTTTAATCGCGAAGAACAACAGTATACTGTTAAAACGACATTAGCAGACGAAAATTGATACAAATTGAATTTAGAATAAATGAATGAATGAAAAGTGAAATAAAGTTTGAAAATAGATTGCAAATTGACGTCAAGAAATGGTAGATTCGCATTCGCGCCAGATTTTCGGTCGCCATCTTGTAAACAACTCGCCGCACTGAGCGAACAGCTTTTCAAACTTGCGCTGCAAACGCTAGCTCGCGCTCGCTCGCGCCAGTGCGTTCAGAAGGCGAGGCTGCCGAGCGAGCGTTCGGTCTCCTGAACACGCCTCAGTCGTCCTTTTACGTAGCGAATCAGATCACTGAATTTAAATCACAACCGTTAACAGCTTAAGAACCACTGCCGCGTGTGAATCTTGGGGCGTGTGGGTGATGATGATGTGTCATCGGAAACATCATTAATAATTGAATTTCATCACAGACTCATGACAGCCACGGCTATTTCTGACGTTTCTGATGACAGGCCTAGGCTTGAAACGCGATTCTGCTTACATCTAGACACGACGCCGTAACCCTGTGACAGCCACACGTGTCTGCCGCGTTGCTACATCGCCGTACGCGACCTTGCGCGTGTCTTAAGCCTAGCGCACACCTGCGATTTTTTCGTGCAACTTGACAGCGATTCCAGAATCGCCGTAAAAATCGCTGTGCAATCGCTACGTCTGCGGGAACGTGCAACTGCAACCCGTAGCGATTCTGGTCGCTTGCGACGAGTTGCAAAAAATCAAACTTGTTTGATTTTGAGCTACTCGTCGCTCCCAAATTTCTCTAGAATTGCTTCGAAATCGCATGCGTGCGCACACGCGGTGACACATCGACCGATCGCTTGCGGTTGCAGGTTGCAGCGACGAGCAACCACAAATCGCAGGTCTGTGCTAGGCTTTACTCTCTCTCTCTCTCTCACTCTATCTCTCTCTCTGTCTGTCTCTCTGTCTCTCTCTGTCTGTCTCTCTCTCTCTGTCTCTCTCTATCTCTGTATCTCTCTCTCTCTCTCTCTCTCTCTCCCTCTCTCTCTGCTTTACCTGCAGGCCACGATCGAGCTCAGGTAGGATGGGTTCTGCAGCCAGCAGGGCCTCGCGCGCCTCAACGAGCCGACCCGTGTCCGCTGCGACCTCCCCTGACATCACGAGGAAGTCCGCCTCGCCGTCCTCGAACGGCAGCGTCTGCTCGTCGAAGCCGACGGCGCGCAGGTACGCAGCAGCGCCCTCTAGCCCGGCGACGCGCTCGCAGAACGCGCGGTTGCCGACGCGCACCTTGCGGTAGCGTTCGTTGCCGGGCTCGGCGATGATGTTGTCGAGGTAACGGCAGATCGTCTCCACGGCAACGCGCGCGCGCTGGCGGTTCAACGTCAGCAGGATGAGTGCGTGGCCGATCGTCGGCTCCTCCTCCGCCTGCGCGTACAGGAACTCGCGGATGCGCGCCTCGATCGCCTCGCGAGGCCCAACCTCGGGCCCCACCAGGGGGCAGCGGTAGTAGACGCCGCTGACGGAGAGCATCGGCGGGCCGTCGAGGTCGGCAGTCCGCGGCGCGGCCTTCCCCGCGGCCATCGCTGCCTTCTCTGCCTCCGCCTGCGAGAACAGCAATGTTACATCACGATTACCTACAGGAATGTTAGCATCCAGGACATGAAATTCAGATTTTTTCGGTGAATGTTAGCATCCAGGACATGAAATTCAGATTTTTTCGGTAACAGCAGTTTTTTTTTTTACTAGCCCTCACCATAATTTACTAGCCGTACAAAGTCTTGCATTCTACTCTCTAATTTATACGAAACCCTACATTCTATGAAATTATCCCTTTACTAGTAGTAGTACTACCAATACTCCCTATACTCCTACCAAGTCATACTTAGTACCAAGTTATATCTCCTACTAAACCTATTTCCCACACCGTATTATCTCCTATTCATCCCCAACACCTATCAATTGCTACAATTGATGATGGTCTGATGAAGGGAGTACCGAGTTCTGTTCTCGTACCTTTGCTAGTTTTCGCTCAGCTTCCAGCTCCTTCCGAACGCGTATCTGTATCGCTGTCGACCCGCCTTTCGCAAATCCCGGTGCAGGGGCCTGCAGTCTTGCTAGGGCTGCATCTGCAGCTGCCTTCTTGGCAGCAGTTGCCTCCTGTGAGCACTGCCTTGAAGGCCCTGCACCTGGATAGATAAGCTCCTACACTTATTGCTAAGTAGGTAACCATATGTAGTGATGCAGAAATGATACCCTCAAAAAGAAGGAGTCTGCAGCAAAATGAAGGAGTCCAGAGTCTGGAGTTCAAAACTAAAGATATTAACAATTTAACACATGTGTTTATTTTGAAGATTCATGCGGTTGCACCTCTGCCAAATTTTCTTTGGACATTTGCTGAAAAAATACGGCGAGGCCGTGCTCTGGAACGAACTAGTTAGTATAGCAGTATTTTCAGGGAGTCATACGGACTCCTACATATGTTAAATCAGGGAGTCCAACAGTAAATCAGGGAATATTTGACTCCGGACTCGCGCTAATTTCGCACCCTGCTAAATCTATGATAAATTGCATTCTTGGAAATACAGAGGAACAATCACATTAGTATTGTCAGCACCTTTCTGTGCGGAACTCTGCTTCGGTGGAGGTGGTACATCGGTCAGCTTGTGTCCCTCTCCAGCTTTCTTGAACTTGATGTCCATCGTCTTTCCCTTGAAAAACTTTCTAATTGCAGCCATTGTCGTTGTCAATTGTCAAAAAATCGGTCCGTGGATATTTACGCTCTAGAAACGACATGTAGATAAAGCAGGTAAGTCACCAGAATAAACCACATGCACACATTGCCTACATACATTGCCTCACTAATAGTTACCAGGGCATAAAATCCAGATTTTTTTGCACCGGCCCAGAGGGCTGGTAACAGCAGTTTTTTTTACCAGCCCTCAACCATAATTTACCAGCCCTCTTTTTTTTCAAAAATAACGATAAGACTGTTTCACCGACTCTTGCTTGTCCGAAAAATGTTGCAGTGCGCAGCATCGCATAGTAGCTGTTGAACAGCCTATAATGCAGATCGTTAATGATGTCCGAAGTGATTTTGTCAATGTCATGTTTCACGCTTGCATTCTCTATTTCAAATTTGTAAAATGTTGATAAATAATGACGTGATATCCTTCTGATAAAACACTATTGCAGGCTATTTGCTCTATAATTCTATAAATAAAAATATAGGTACTCGCTAACACGCCTGAAACCACCGGCTCAGAGGGCCAGTGTTTTGCCAATGTTACTGCATGACCTTCCAAATAATTTGGCGGCATATGCTGGTGGGCCGGTGCTAATTTCGCGCCCTCATACTTTGTCAGACTCACTGCCGATAGCTCATCTCTCTGGGAAGGGAATCCGGAAGATTATGAACCAAATCTAACTCTTCTTCGTCGTCGTGCTTTGGTGCTGAAATATGAAGACAGAAAAATTTGGTTGGACGTTTCTGTCATTCCATATTGCCTATTATTGGAATTCTCTTCCTTTCTCTTTGATTAATTGCAAAATTTAAGCTTTTCCAACTGCAGTATTGATATGTCTCTTCGATCAACTTTTGTTTTTTTGTCTTCGATATAAGTCCTTGAACTTTGAAGACCAATCTTTATTAGGTTACTATCGAACGAGGTTAAATCCATGTACGTACTGTACTTTGTAGTCTGTAGAATGGCAGACTGCCACATGTCATGTGACGCTTAGTCACCACCGCTCTGCGAAGTAGGTTAAATAATAACTTCTAGTCGGTTTTTCTAGCTTACCTCGTTTTAGATACATGTCAGTTATACTCTCGCCATATTTCATCCATGCGGCATAGATTAAAGTTACGTTCACACTGAGAATGAGCAGAAACGTGAACAAGATTTTCGTCTGGAAGTCGTCAGTCCACGAAAACACAGAGTCCGTGATGTTGGCCAGTACAGTAAAGCTCAGCCACTGAGACCTATTACGGCTAAGGAAATCAGTCACGGGAGGCTTTTCCCCAAAGTCTATACCATGATTATCACTCATAACATATGCGAATAAACTTTAATCGATTAAAATAACACCAAAACAACCAATTTCATGCGGAATTTCTGCTTCAGATGATTCGTGATTCGCCCCTAGCCACACAAGCGCCACCTGCTACAATATTGTAGCCAAGCCAATAATGGCGTCTCTACTATAATGTTGATAAAAGATTCCTAACCAATCAAGTTCGTGTTTTAATAAATGGTAACGAGCCAAAATGGCAGCCTCCAGTAGTTCATCAATTTCTAGCTGTTCTCATTCAAAACAACCCCCAGAAAATGATGACATCTCTCGCCTCGCCCCAGGAATAAGCAAGGACAGCGTATTGCTGGCGACGAATTCGTTCGCCGATATTTGCGAATGCTTCAACGAGCAATGCGAACAGTTTCATAGAGTCAAACATCACAGCGGTTCCATTTCAGAACTTGGCCATTCGCTCTCGCGCGAAGGCTCGCAGCCGATCGACGGAGAGGAGGCCACGGAAGATACAGACCTGGAACAAGATGCATGTTTTGTAATAGAGGAAAATGTAGGTCTTACATTATTCGTGAAATTCTTTTGATTACCAAATTAATAAACAAATCATTGCGAATTATTATTTATAATAATGAATTCATTTCTTTAGAGAGAGAGAGTACACTCACTGTACATTGGGCTGATTGGTCCAGAGGTTAGCAATGTCTACGGTTTACTGTGAAGCCTGAAGGTAGTGAGTCCAAACCGTGATCTGATCAGTGAATTTTCTGAAGGTGTAAAAACCTGGCTCTCAACACTGTTGCTGAAGGGGTCGTTGTCGTATCAGGTATATATGTACCCGAGGTACATATATGTATACACAAAGTGTACCAGACTTGTACTACAGAAGTGTACCCTAACCCTAACACTAACCCTAACCCTAACCCTAACCCTAAACATACCTCATATAAAAATATAAACATAATACTAAACAACCTAAAACTACCTCGGGTACATATATGTAGTACCTGATACGACAACAACCCTTTGTGCGGCACTGTTGGCTGTGAATTACACTTACAGTGTGAGTCCCTGGCGGGTCGGGATAACCACGTAAAATCCAAGCTTTTGCCCAGGCATCTAACTAATGTTGGATCCGACATGATACCTTCAAAGCCGAAGCCAACTTGCGACATCCCATAATTCCGCTGTCATGCATTCGTATCGTTGCTAGTAGCACATTTCATTGCAAACCTGCTACAGAATACAGAGAATCATGATGACGATTTCCAGTCGGCAAGTGAAGACCCATCTGATGCAATGTCACGCTCCATCGAAAAGTTACGATTAGTAGAAGAGGAACAAGAGGACATCATAAACAATGAAGAATGGCAGTCGAAAAGGAAGCATGTTTTTATTTTGAGCGAAGCTGGCAAGCCAATATATTCGAGGTAAATGAATGAGCGTAGCATCTAATTTCTAAAGTCTATACACGTGTAATGTACATGTATTCTCTGTATTCTCTGTAATTCTAATTCTATAACATTCTAAACATGTTGTCTCATACTCATTTATATAGTATACTTGCTCGCACAGCGTGAAGAGAGCTAGTTTGGTGCTATCACATTTACTTGCCTTGGGATCATTCAAGTTGTTCGCATTACAGTCCTGTTTGTGTACAAATATGCAATGTTGGTCACTGATAGATAATTTTTTAGTACGAAACTTGATCGTTATTTTGCGAATATATTCGTAAATTTTTCCGATATTTCCTATATTGTTTGAAGTCAGAAGTTGATACAAATCAGCTGATTGAATATGAGAACATGCACAGCCACTGTCCTGAATCAGTATTCACGGACTGTACTCCGTAGCAGTAGCAGTAGTAGTAGTAGCAGCAGCAGCAGCAGTATAGCAGCAGTAACAGCAGCAGCACCAGCATCAGTAGCAGCAGCAGCAGCAGCAGTAGCAGCAGCAGCAGCAGCAGCAGCAGTAGTAGTCTCACCACATTGAATCGATCGTCTCACCCCCATGTCTCAGTCATCGCGCCTCCTACGTCTCATGTGTCTCTCTCTTTTCTCTCTCACTTTCCTCTATCTCTCTCTCTCTCTCTCTCTAGCGCATGCGTGCGCGGGGTGGGGGTGTAGGTACGGGAGCGAGGACCAGCTCGTGACGATGATGGGTGTGATGCAGGCGCTCGTCGCGTGCGTGCAGGACGCGCGCGACAGCATCCGCTGCATCGTAGCCGGCGCGCGCCGCTGGGTGTTCCTGTCCTCTCTCCTACGTCTCACCTCTCTCTCTCTCTCTCTGTAGGTACGGGAGCGAGGACCAGCTCGTGACGATGATGGGTGTGATGCAGGCGCTCGTCGCGTGCGTGCAGGACGCGCGCGACAGCATCCGCTGCATCGTAGCCGGCCTGCGCCGCTGGGTGTTCCTGTCCTCTCTCCTACGTCTCACCTCTCTCTCTCTCTCTCTCTGTAGGTACGGGAGTGAGGACCAGCTCGTGACGATGATGGGTGTGATGCAGGCGCTCGTCGCGTGCGTGCAGGACGCGCGCGACAGCATCCGCTGCATCGTAGCCGGCCTGCGCCGCTGGGTGTTCCTGTCCTCTCTCCTACGTCTCACCTCTCTCTCTCTCTCGCTCTCTCTCTGTAGGTACGGGAGCGAGGACCAGCTTGTGACGATGATGGGTGTGATGCAGGCGCTCGTCGCGTGCGTGCACACACGCATCGCACACAGGTAGCTGCGACTGGGTGTAGACAGCATGGAGTGCAGGAGAAGAAAAGATACGGGGGGACAGGAGTGCGAGGGAGAGGAAGGAGGAGAAGTACAGGGGAGTGAGAGTGAGGAGGAGAGCAGGAAGAGGTAATAAAAACTGTATAAGTTTAAAAATGTAATCAAAAAACAAATCTCTCCTACCCACTGTTCTCTCGCCTCAGCCTAATACACCGCTGAAAGTATCACCAGAAACTACACTGTTCACTCCTAGGCTGCCCGCCGCGGACCAACACCTCAACTCGCCGCTACTAAAAAAACAGGT
>NW_014578954.1:39104-41971 GCF_000485595.1 Priapulus caudatus
TGGACGATCGGCGCGACAGATCCGCTGTGCATCGTAGCAGCCCTGCGGCCGCGCTGGGTCGTTCATGCTCGCGCTCCGGACCCGTGACGGTCGTCGCCCGGCGGCGCGGACAGCACCGCTGCCAAAGAGTCCCACGAAATGGCGAGCTCGTCGATGTACTATCCAGTTGCCACGTGCCTGTGATACGCTCTATTACGCTCAATGGGCACTGGAAATGTGATTTCAAAGTTAATTCTAGATGCCAGGAAATGGCTCAGATTGCAGGAAAATGCTTCCTTACACCTAGAGAGTGCCGTCGTTCTTGCAGGATCTTGTGTTTGCCATTTCAAACGTTTTCTTTTTAACTGTCGCCCCCATAATCACATTTTCGGGGGCTCTTTTGGGAATTTCTGGCCGCCCCCGTATAATTTTTTCACTGCTGCACAAGGCCATCTCGTGGCAGTAAAGAGAACCCATTGCTTCGCTGACTCGCTGCCGTCGTTCTTGCAGGATCTTGTGTTTGCGATCATCATCGCGGACAAGCAGCTCGTGACGATGGTGCGCATGCGTAAGTACTCGCTGCACCCTGTAGACCTGCACCTCATCCTCAACCTAGTCAGCTCGTCAACGACATCGTTCCAGACCGGAGAGACGTGGTCGCCCATCTGCCTGCCAAAGTTCGACTCGAGGTAAAGCCCAGCACAGACTTGCGATTTGCTGTTGCTCGTCGCTGCAACCTACAACCGCAAGCGATCAATCGATGTCTTCCAAAAACGTGACGTCACGCACGTGCAGTGTGCGAAATTAGCGCTATTTTGCCGGCGGCCACCGGTTCAACTCCCTAAACCACCGGTTCAACTCCCTAAACCACCGGTTCAACCCCCTATATAATCAGTCCACTTGGCCTATTCAAAATTTTGCCTATCTTGTCTTTATATCAACAATAGTTACCAATTTCCTGACTAGTTTTTACTTGGTGTCTACTAAGAAGTAAATCATGTTCCAGAAATTTCTGTCAAAGTAGAATTCCACTGATATAGCAATGAAATACTGAAATACTATGAGTATGCCTAATAAACGCAAAGCTAATACATTTATTAATAATGGAATGAATGAAAAAAATCAAGGGCCTGTTCAATTTGTCTAAAGGCCTGTTTAAAATTTTGGGTGGCCCTGTTCACATTTTGGCGAATTTCATGCCTTGCACATGTATTTAACCAGTTTAAGGCTCACAAATGTTACGTATATATACAGGGTTCGCCTCAAGCATTTTAACGCATTATGTGTACGACGTGCCTTCAAACCTGAAGCCAACTCACAGCATTCTATATATCCTCCAACATGTATTAACTGCCTTATCAACGTGCCTTAATTACCTCCACCCACGGAGTGGAGGAGGTTATGTGATCGCTCTCGTGTAGTGTGTTCATGTGCTAGTGTGTTCGCGCGATCGATATTAGCGCGTCGAGTCAGCGAGCCAGCCAGCGAGCGAGCGGCGAGCCAGCTCGTAACACATACATGTTACATGCTGGCGGAGGTATGCACTCTCCGTGAGTGCCCTCTGTCTAGTTTCCATCTGTGCTTTCTTTTGACAATCCCAAGACAGTCATGCTGTGTTTTCACAGCTTGATGTATACATCTCTGAACTGATTGAGTTTACCTATAAGCAAATTACCGAAGTCGAAGTTATGATGCGGTGTATTACTGCAATAACTCAATTATTAACCGTATATGCAGATCTACCTGTTAACGAACGCAATTGCATTGCAGTGGTTACCTGTATGCTCACATCTCCTACCTGGATGACAAGTGCAATACCTGCATGCTGTTGCTCACCGTGAATCGTGATGAGTTCTTCACACTGTCAGAGTGCAAGAAGAAAGTACTAGAGGTGAGAATCACCATGGTAACGTGCCCATGCATGCAGCCTCTCGCACTTATTGCATAGTATTCCAAAACAGGCCACGTGAGCTTGTACGTATTTAATGAATTACATTAGTCGTATCTTTGCTAGTGAACCTCTCCTGCATTTCCTGTCCATTTAAGTTAATTAGCCCACAACAGTAATTATAACTTTATATTTGGCTTTGTATCCCACAATAATCTCTTTATATTCTTCTACCTGACAGTTGCGCTGTCCTGTTACTGCCACTATTGGTCCAAAACATCTAACTAGATGTATCTACTTATTTACTTATCTTATTATCCTATTATCTATACTATCTTATTATCCTATTATCTACTATCTTATTTATCTTCTATTATGTATTAATATTCTTTATCGTTAAATCTTTATTGCATATAATTCAAATGCAGGTACCCGTACTGAATGCAGTCTTTTTTAATAGGGAATACATCCGATGGATTTAATAGTGTTAAACGCATAGTGACACCAATTAGTGACTCTTGGCCAGAAGGCATCTCTTACCCTGATCTCCATCGGAAAATGTCCCTGGATGTGAAATGGCCCCCTGTCACATGTATGGCTTCATCTTTGCTGCAGAGGCTGCAGCGGTATCGCTGCTTGGAGGCGATTGACGTGGCGATAGCGGAGGGAGGCTGCCGCGTGTCACAGATAGGCATCGCGGACCTTAGACACTTCATCTACAAGTCACGCAGCACTTCACAGTTCGTCTGCGCTAAGTAAGCCCAAGCAACGAGGCTGAATAGCAGCAGCAGCAGCAACAGCAGCAGCAGCAGTAACAGCAGCAGTAACAGCAGTAGCAGCAGCAATAGTAGTAGTAGTAGTAGCAGTAGCAGTAGCAGTAGCAGTAGCAGTAGCAGTAGCAGTAGCAGTAGCGGTAGCAGTATCAGCAGCAGCAGCAGTAGTAGTAGCAGTAGCAGTAGCAGTAGCAGTAGCAGTAGCAGTAGCAGTAGCAGTAGCAGTA
>NW_014578954.1:42352-43538 GCF_000485595.1 Priapulus caudatus
CAGCAGCAGCAGTAACAGCAGCAGCAACAATTGGTTGGCAGTACAATGTCTCACGTGGGACATAATTTCAGCATGAGAAGGCCTGCATGTCTCCTGTCCTCTTGTCTATATGGTCTTTGGTAATAGTAATAACTAGCAGAGTAGATATAACACCTCTAGCTATTAAATTGGCTACGTAACGAATTTTCTATGGTGTATATTTGTAAAAATTTTGTTCCAATTTTTTTACATGAAAAGTAAGTAGTAACGGCACTAAATGTATCCTCAAATTCTGACCTGATAAGATTGTTTTTCAACTAGTTACAAATCCAAAAAATCTGGGCGATTTGATATTCATCACGACATTAAATGCTTGCTATGGGCTATGTAGGGCATGAGTCACGAGTGTTTGTTCACATCGAACGAAATAGCAAAATAGGAAGTATAATGCAGCAATTTAACCATAAAAAGTTAACAGAATCACTTACATTTTGTGGACATAATTTTTTTACTTTTACTATTTACGGGGACATAATCACTTTAAGCTGAGAACTACTAACTGTAAAACCAGGATCCCCCTTAGATACACGAGTGATTAATTGTCAGTAGCCAGCGTAGGCTGAGCAAATTTCTAGGGGGGGCAAAATTTCATGACTCAATTGTGTAATGATGAGCGACGGGCGCAGCTCTTGATTGACGTCCATAGTGTGGTAGGGGTGGTGGGTCTGAGGCAAGGCTTTCACGGATAAGTGACCAAAAAATCACATTAGGGTTATTTATGATTATTAGCTAAGCGTATTTGTGAATTTTTCCTCCAAAATCTAGGGGGCGACAGCTGCCCCCCTTGCCCCCCACAGGCTACGGCCCTGGTAGCCACCTGCTCGCATAGCTGCCTCCGTGAGACGTTTACGGCGATGTCTGCGACGGTAGGCAACGCGATCGAGAGCGAGGTCACCGTCTGACAGCCGTTCACTTGTTGTGTTTCGCGCGCGCAGGTACGAGGCGCCGTACACGATCGACGCGCAGTGGGAGCGGCTGTTCTCGGTGTACCAGCGCGTGCACCACCGCATACACACGACGTCGCGGCCGCTGAAGATACTGTTCTACGTTGGCGTGCATGAGACTATCCTCGGCTGGGTGAGTACCACACAGCATCCTTACAGCATTCACACAGCATCCTTACAGCATTCACACAGCATCCTTACAG
>NW_014578954.1:47407-51987 GCF_000485595.1 Priapulus caudatus
TCAGCTTCTGCATTTACAGCATTCACACAGCTTCTGCATTTACAGCATTCACACAGCTTCTGCGTTCACAGCATTCACACAGCTTCTGCTTCATACTTCATCCAGAAGAGGTGGCCGAACTGGGGCTGTGGTTATCAGGTTAGAATTAAAGATATTATAGAATTAGAATTAAAGATTTGTTTATGTTTGGTTGTAATTTTCAGGTGACCTCAGGTTTTGAACTCTACGCGACCTTTAGCCCCCTGGTGACGAAGCCAGTAGCGATAGCAGCGGTCGAGAAGTTACTACGGTGGATCAAGCGAGAAGAGGATAGGCTCTTCATACTGAAGTCTCTTACGTTTTGAGTCTTTCCCGGCTAGCATTAGTGTATCCGAGAATTAACTGCTATCGTCTCTATATAACACTGGTTCTCTTTCTCTGTCTTTCTCTCTGTCTCTGTCAATCTAACTTTAATATGCCTCTCTTCTCTTTCAGTTACTTCTTACTATCGTTTTGTCTCTCTGCCTACTTCTCTCCTGTTCTTCCTTTCTCTCTTTCTCTTCTTCTGTCCAGGTTCCCTCTCTTTCCCTCCCATCTCTCTTCATCTCTGTCATTCTTTCGTTCACCCCTCTTCCTGTTCACTCCCTATAATGATAGGAAAAGTTTGCTATCATTATAAACTTTTCCTATTCCTCCATGATGTTCTTTTTGCTTGGGTTGGTGCTTCATATTGAAGTATATCATAATGTGTTAAGTTTAAGAAACTGCATTTATGCATAGATGCATCATATCCAGAAATGGCAAACCCTGTATTTTTGCTCATCTGCTAGAGGCGACTTCCATTAGCCTCTTCCACCCCAACCTCCTAACAAATCCCACCCATAAGAAGTTTTAGCCACCTACTGTACTGCATCGGCTGTACTGTACTGTGCATAAGCAACAGTTTTGTTCTGTGGCGCCATCTATGGGATGCCTTTACTACTCTTAGCACCGCTACTCGAGTGATTGATCGGTGTCACTTCCCCCCGGGCGTAGAGGGAGGGTGCCACTACGTGGCAGCACTAGTGTTAGGATTAGGGGTAGGGAAATAAGGCCATGTCTAGCATGGAAGTATGACTGTGGAATGACGGAAGTGTACGAAGTGACTAGTGCTGCCACGTAGCGGCACCCTCCCTCTACGCCTGGGGGAAAGTGACACCCGTGATTGATCACACTCCCTTCCATCGTGCTCGACCTTAGCCACGCCCCATTCATACTCAGCACAGGGTGAGGACTCTGTGCACGAAACATATCCATTGTTATTGCGAAGCTGTTTGCTGATGTGCAGAGATATGCGAGCAAGTGTGTGTATAGTGCGTGGGATGTCGTGTTAGGGGGGCAGTATTGTTTACAGAACGATCACTTACATTGTTAGTTGTTACGTTGTGATGTTAACATTCGTGCTTGATTCGCCCTTTATTATAATATAACGACTGCGCGTGCGTGTGTGAGTGTGCGTGCGTGCGTAAGTACGTGTGCGTATATGTGCGTGCATGCGTGCGCGCGTGTGTACGTGTGTGTCTATGTGTGTGCATGCATACGTGTGTGTATATGTGCGTGCGTGCGTACGTACATGCGTGCATACGTGAATGTACATGCGTGCGTACATGTATGTATATGTGCGAGTGTATGTACGTGTGTGCGTACGTAATACGGTCATGTACGTGTGTACGTGTGTCTATGTGCGTGCATGCATACGTGTGTGTATAAGTCCGTGCGTGTGTACGTGTGTGTATATGTGCGTGCGTGCGTACGTGTGTGTATATGTGAGTGAGTGAGTGCGTGCGTGCGTGCGTGCGTGCGTGTGTGTTTATGTACGTGTCCGTGCGTGCGTACGTGTGTGTACTTGTGTGTATATGCACGTGTGTGTGCGTGCGTGCGTGCGTGCGTGCGTGCCTGTGTGTATATGTACGTGTGCGTGCGTGCGTGCGTGCGTGCGTGCGTGCGTGCTTACGTGTGTGTATATGTGAGTGAGTGCGTGCGTGCGTGCGTGCGTGCGTGTGTGTATATGTACGTGTGCGTACGTGCGTGCGTGTGTGTACTTGTGTGTATACGCACGTGTGTGTGCGTGCGTGCGTGCGTGCGTGCGTGCGTGCGTGCCTGTGTGTATATGCACGTGTGTGTGCGTGCGTGCGTGTGTGTACTTGTGTGTATATGCACGTGTGTGCGCGTGCGTGCGTGTGTGCATCCGATTCGACAATGACCGGCATCAGTATAACGGACCGAAATTGATCCTAAATAATTTGTGTGATTTTTCCAAAGAGTGTTTATAATTGCTGGCATCGTCCTAGGCGTAATGGTAGCGTTAGCGTAGAAAATCGGGGGGCAAGTCGTCCGGCATTTCGCCTGTCGATAGGCAGTTAGCAGCGTGCGTGCGTGCGTGCGTGCGTGCGTGCGTGACTGCGTGCGTGCGTGAGTGCGTGACTGCGTGCGTGCGTGCGTGCGTGCGTGCGTGCGTGCGTGCGTGCGTGCGTGCGTGCATGTCGCAGTCTAGCGGGTAAGTGTACATACCCTGTGTGTGTGGATGAAGGCGGTGCAATTCACTGCAAGCTTTATGTTATCAAGAGTCAATAATAGAAAGTTTTCTATTACGGACTCTTCATGTTATCGATGTGTAAATATTACCGCGTATAGAATGTGTATCGGAATTGTGTGAATATTTTACTGTATGATAATAATGTTTTGTAAATGCCGAGATGCAACAATAACAACGTACCGTGTGTGATCGAAATCAAACGGAATCTCTTAGCAATTTATCTTATATCTTATCTTTTATCTTATATTATTTAGTGTATATAATATTATCTGTTTAGCAATGGCGTCGTGTTGTCGATGTGTTACGGTGTTGCAGCGAGAGCACATGAGCTCGATGTAGCATCGTCTAAACAGAACAATAAGCACGAAACATGAAGTACGGAACAATAAGCACGGAACATTAAGCACGGTACACGAAGTACGGAACATTAAGCATGGAACATTAAGCACGGAACAATAAGCACGGTACACGTTAAGCACAGAACAATAAGCACGTTACACGAAGCACGGAGTACGAAACGTGAAATGTGAAACATTAAGCACGGAACACTAAGCACGGAGCATGAAGTATGGATTCTGACGTTAGGGCGAACTGCATGCTTCATCCACATGGATAGCAGCTGATAGTTAGGAGGAATTTTTCTCTGAAGAGAAAATGGTGACCCCTGCATTTTGAGCACAAGCTTAGCGTTCCGTCACCGTAACTAGTAACAGTTAAAAAAATGATGTAGGGGCCTACACTTTTCTACAAAATGTAAGTGGTTCTGTTCTTTTTTTTATGGTTAAATTGCTGCATTATACTTCTTATTTTGCTATTCCGTTCGATGTGAACAAACACTCGTGACTCATACATAGCCCATAGCAAGCATTTAATGTCGTGATCAATATATCAAATCGCCCAGTTTTTTGTTTTTTCTAACTAGTTGAAAACCAATCTTATCAGGTAAGAATTTGAGGATACATTTAGTGCCGTTAGTACTTACTTTTCATGTAAAAAAAATTGCAACAAAAATTTTACAAATATACACCATAGCAAATTCGTGACGTAGTCAATATAACGACCTCAACCGCGCCACAACCACGCGCCACAACCGGCTATTTTCTTAGCCAACGTTGTCTTGGCTACGATTGGATTGGATTGGGCAACGAGCGTTGGATTGTTTGATGGCGTGATATTATATTATGATCGAGTTTCCTTCAGAAGAGCAACGTCCTTGTTCGCGGTAAAGCACGGAAGTCGCTATTTACAATGAGGTAGTATTTCCCATCGGGGGCGGACAGGGACGCGACAGCGGGGGAACATGATTAAATATCAATTATTAATGCATAATTAGTAGTCACGCGACGCGTGAGTAGATGCCCCAGAATGCCGCGCGTCATCGGGCGTAGTTTACTAATTCCGCCTGTAGGTGGCAGCATGTGTTCGCCGTAGCAAACACGGCGTAAGCGCGCATCAACATCACACGTACAGTGCGCGAATCAGCGTCGGCATCTCCGCAGGTGATCTCAGCATCCCGGTGCCATGCAGACGAAACATCACCTGTGCATAACATTGTCTTGTCTCAGATAGGATATGTCTGATGGCGACACAGCAGGAGCAGCAGAAGTAGGTGAGTGAGGATAAAATTAACGCGAGTATTAACTTTAAAGTTTAAGGCTGCCAGGGTCTATTGTCTATATGTCTCCCTGGGTACTGCCGGAACGTACCCTGGGTACGGTCCGGTAATACCGGAACGTATCCTGGTAACTATCTGATATGGTTAGGGTTAGGGTTAGGGAGTAGGCGTAGGCGACTCCCTAGACTCGTTAGTGGAGTAGGCGAGGTACGGTCCGGCATATTACTATTAGATAGTACCAGGGTACGTTCCGGTATACCGGACCCGTACCCAGGGTACGTTCCGGCAGTACCCTGGGGGACATGCCGGAACGTACCCTGGGTAGGGTCCGGTATACCGGAACGTAACCTGGTACTATCTAATAGTAATATGCCGGACCGTACCTCGCCTACTCCACTAACGAGTCTAGGG
>NW_014578954.1:52421-53698 GCF_000485595.1 Priapulus caudatus
GAGAGAGAGAGAGAGAGAGAGAGAGAGAGAGAGAGAGAGAGAGAGAGAGAGAGAGAGAGAGCGCGTAGGAGAGAAAGACAACACGAAGTATGTGTTTAAAAAATCGCATACGTACGAGAGAGAAAGACAGAGAGGGACGAACGCGCGCACAAGGGACAGAGACGGGAGGCTAGATTCTCCACCAACCTTCACACTTCCGTCTCTATCTCCGCCATGTCTGCTACAAGGCCTCTATGCCTTATATACAAGAGAGAGGCCTCTATACAAGGCCTCAATGCGCCTCTAGCATGTCTACTACAAGGCACGCATACCGTAGCTCTAGAACAGTTCCACTATAGTATACTACATATATATATACATATACTATAGTATACTATAGTACTACTATAGCCCATCGTTCTGCCACAGGTGCCATTGTTTTGTGGTAGAGCGAAGGGTTATACTTATAGTTCTAGAGCTAGGCATACAGCTGACACACTAACGCTCATGCATACTTCAACAGCGCCGGCCTATACGCGGGCGTTTTTCCGTTTCGTTCATTCACCTTGCGTAACCCTGAAGGCCCCGCAGCTGCTTTCACAGTAAATGCTACAGTAGGGGGTTAGTCCACTGGTAGCACTGCGAGTTCACTTGCCACACTCTGTCTCTATTTGCTGAATGCTAAGCCGCGTGTACCTTTTTTCAAGTCGTTGGTATGACCCGGCCGGGAGTATACTGACATAGGCGCGGGAAGGATTTAACTTTTTTTAAACCATCACCTTCAGCGGTCAATGGCAGACTCGGGTCAGTGCTTCCTTCCCTATTCTCCTATATACGAACAGCTCCTATCACGGGAGATATATCATCCCTGTGGCATCCCACTCACTGCAGCATCTATCTCGCCCCTGACCCACACTCTCACTGCGCTCTCTCTCTCTCTCTCGCTTTTTATCCCTCCCTCCCCCCTTTCTCTCTCTTTCTTGCCCTCTCTTTCCTCCTCTCCTCCTTCCTCCACCTCCTCCTCCGCACTCTCTCTCTCTCTCTCTCTCTCTCTCTCTCTCTCTGTCTCTCTGACTTACTTCTATTTCTCGCACACTCTCTTTTCTATTTTTCCCATGCTCGTTCTCTTTCTCTTTCTCTCTCTCACTACTCTTACCGATAAAAGATGTGCCCCCGCTCCATGGATGAAGCTGGTAACGGGATCTGAGAGGATATTTACTCACGGATACGTATTGCAAGCGTGAGACCTAATTTCAGTTTGAGAAACCCTGGACAGCGGTCCTTGCTCGCACACACAC
>NW_014578954.1:54930-57215 GCF_000485595.1 Priapulus caudatus
CTCCTCCTCTCCTACTCTCGTCTCTCTCTCTCTCTCTCCTCTCTCTCTTTTTTTTCTCTCTCTCTCTCTCTTTCTCCCTCTCTCCCTATCCTTTCTCTCGCGCTGCTTCTCTCTCTCGCTCACGCTACTATTCGCCTTCGTGTATCAGCCCTGCTCGCGCGTGCGTACGTCAATCATTGTGCGCATGCGCACGCGCCGTTTTGTTGCATCAACAGTTTAATGCGATCTAGTGATGATATCGTATCAACTATCTATTAAATGGTGCGCAGGTGTCAGTAGACTCTCGATATTACTCGGCAAGCGCAATCCATCGTTGAGAGATGATTCAATGAGCTTTTATGAAGAGCGATCGTGCGGCCATAAAGCTAACGTGTGTGTAGGCGAACGCGGTGTCGTTAACCTGTGCGAGGGAATGATGATGTGAGGAGGTGAGATGAACGAGGTGGTGACGTCATGCTGTCCTCGCTACATGTTATCACTGGTGCCTTATTAGGAAGAATGCAACCCACCGACGATATTTTTATTCACAGGTAGTGTTTTTTTGTGTGTGTGCAGATTTGTCTCATTTCTGTCTCTTGTGCGCGCGTCTACCTCTCTCTTTATCTCTGTCTTTCTCTCTCCCGCTCTCTCTTTCTCGCTCGCTCGCCCCCTCTCTCTTTCTCGCTCGCTCGCCCCCTCTATCTCTCTCTTGCTGCCAATCTTTCTCTCACTGTCTGTCTGTCTGTCTGTCTCTCGCTCTCTCTCTCTCTCTCTCTCTCTCTCTCTCTCTCTCTCTCTCTCTCTGTTTCTCGCTCTCTCGCACGCTCTCCCCCTCTCTCTCTTTCTCTTTCTCGCTCTCTCTCGCTGTCGCTCGCTCGCCCTTTCTTTGTTCTTTTTTCTCTTTATCTCTGTTTCTCTCTCTTGCTGTCAATCTATCTGTCACTGTCTGGCTGTCTGTCTATCTCTCTTCCTCTCTCTCCCTCTCTCTCTCTCTCTCTCTCTCTCTCTCTCTCTCTCTCTCTCTCTCTCTCTCTGTGCGTGCGTGCGTGCGTGTGTGCGCGCGCTCGTGTGTGTGTGTCTGTGTGTGTGTGTGTGTGTGTGTGCTTTTTCCCTCCAACCCCTTTCTCATTCTACCTACTTACTTCTCTCACTCATTAACGCTCTAGCGCGTGGATGTATTTAATTATTCTTAAAAATGTTTGTCGAAGCGCTCAACGGTATTCAGCTGTGTGCCTAATCAACGTGAGGTTTCTATCGCAGCGTCCTAGCATCGCTTATCCCGGACCGTTACTATGACGCCGGCAACGCTGCGAGAGAAACTCGTTATCCAAATTACTTTGCCGCTGATTGCGCGGCCGATAGGTGACAGGTGTGTAAAAGTGGCAGGTATAACTCACCTGTTAACGAAGCGGAGCTCCCGCACCACCGGCAAATCTCATTAGTCTAATGCGTGTCCGGACAAAATGCGCTTACAGCGACTCCGCGCTCTCATTGGTCGCCGGGATAGTTCAAAGCCGGGCCGCGCCCCGCCCACCACGACGTTAATGTTCTCGTGCTGCTTGTGCGTACACGGAGAGCGCAGATGTGTAGCGATGGTCGCTCCCCCTGTACGCCTGTGTGCTGTTGGGTATTGGATGGTAGCATGGTCGGTACGTGTGCATGGGATGGGATGGTATCATGGTCGGTACGTGTGTTCTGTGGGATGGGATGGTAGCATGGTCGGTACGTGTGCTGTGGGACGGGATGGTAGCATGGTCGGTACGTGTGTGCTGTGGGATGGGATGGTAGCATGGTCGGTACGTGTGCTGTGGGCTGGGGATGGTATCATGGTCGGTACGTGTGCTGTGGGATGGGATGGTAGCATGGTCGGTACGTGTGCTGTGGGATGGGATGGTAGCATGGTCGGTACGTGTGTTCTGTGGGATGGGATGGTAGCATGGTCGGTAGGTGTTCTGTGGGATGGGATGGTAGCATGGTCGGTACGTGTGTTCTGTGGGATGGGATGATAGCATGGTCGGTACGTGTGCAGTGGGATGGGATGGTATCATGGTCGGTACGTGTGTTCTGTGGGATGGGATGGTAGCACGGTTGGTACGTGTGTTGTGGGATGGGATGGTATCATGGTCGGTAGGTGTTCTGTGGGATGGGATGGTAGCATGGTCGGTACGTGTGTTCTGTGGGATGGGATGGTAGCATGGTCGGTACGTGTGCTGTGGGATGGGATGGTAGCAGTGGTCGGTACGTGTGTTGTGGGATGGGATGGTATCGATGGTCGGTACGTGTGTTCTGTGGGATGGGATGGTAGC
>NW_014578954.1:57577-59636 GCF_000485595.1 Priapulus caudatus
GGGTGGGTGTAGAGGTATGAGAGGGTGGGTGTAGAGGTATGAGAGGGTGGGTGTAGAGGTATGAGAGGGTGGGTGTAGAGGTGTGAGAGGGTGGGTGTAGAGGTATGAGAGGGTGGGTGTAGAGGTATGAGAGGGTGGGTATAGAGATAAAGATGTAGTGATGGGGAATGATGAAGATGCGAGTATAGAATGTGAAGGCGAGAGAGGTGGGTGGAAGATGGCGTGTGCTATGGCCTGCCCTGGACTTCGATGCTCCATCGGTAACAACGAGCGCTGACGAGTAATTGCACCTTCCCACTCCTTGAATCGTAGGTCAGGTCGAACAAACCTATAATTATCCTATTATATATCAAGAGCGTATTAAGATCGTCTTCTTTATGAGCTATTGTATATATCTATCTACGGGATGGATGTTGGAGTTAACTATGCCTGGCTGGAGTTCGTCTTTATGGTGTTAGCCAGGAAAAAAATCAGGGAGTCTCACCATCTGAACGAAGCGAGGATGCTGCGGGCACGAAGCGGAGGAAATTTAGTCTGAAATGCCAAAAAGACAGGAATCTGAAATGATTTTATATTTTTACAAGCACTGTTGTCAGTTATACAAGGCGTATAATATATCTAATCGGGCCGCCCTCATGCCGTCTCTATCAAATTTCATCCTACATGACAAGCATGACAATTTTTCATCACGTGCGGTGCCCCCAGCTACAAGCGATGTAAATGTAATGCGAGCAAATTTCATCCTACATTAGGCCGTCCAAAAGACGGGTAGACGGGTCTCTGGCTAACACACTACTTTGCCGATGTCACCTTTTTTATGTCAATTCGGCCGCATAAATATATGCAGACCGCGTCTCGGGGGTGGGGGGAGGGGGGTCGGAGCTGTAAAAGTTGCTAACAGACGCAATAGAACCACTAATGCACAACTCTGTTCTTCTGACCTAATCAGTTACTGCAAAATGTCATCGGATATATTTGGAAGGTGTAGTAGGTACGCTGGCCTGAATGCAGACGCCATTACTGCGGACGCCATTTCTCGTGTATTGTGAGCGCGTCTTTGTAACACGCACACACCGATGAAACCATTCTGCCTGCTAGCCGCAGCGCNGCGCTACAGACACGTGCGCACCTAGCATGCACGCCATCTCGGCTGAGCACGTTGCGTGTCAAGAATAGTTATT
Source organism: Priapulus caudatus (assembly GCF_000485595.1). NCBI lineage: Eukaryota > Metazoa > Priapulida > Priapulimorpha > Priapulimorphida > Priapulidae > Priapulus > Priapulus caudatus. The sequence continues at coordinate 58,759 of NW_014578954.1, forward strand.
TAATATATTAAGAGCTTTTTTTACTGCGTACCTTAATAATCGAATTATATATATATATAATGCATATGCATATGCATATATATATATATAATATATATATATATATATATATTTATGGAGAAAAAGAGAGACGCGTTCGTTTATGCGTGCGTGCGTGTGTGCGTGTTCGCGTCCATGCGTGTATGCGTGCGGGCGTGCGGGCGTGCGTGCGGGCGTGCGTGCAGGCGTGCGTGCCTGCTAGCGTGGTGCATGCGTGTACGCGTGTATGCGCGCGCGAGCGTTAATGCATGCGTGCGTGTGTGCGTGTTCGCGTCCATTTCCATGCGTGTATGCGGGCGGGCGTGTATGCATAATGCGCGCGTGTATGCGTGCGTGCGTGCTCGCGTCTCCCTCCTCTCCCCTCCTCCCCCTCCCCCGTGTCCATCCTCCCCTCTCCCCTCCTCCCCCGTGTTCCTCCTCCTCCTCTCCTCCCCTCCTCCTCCTCTCCTCCCCTGCTCCTCTCCTCCCCTCCTCCCCTCCTCCACTCCTCTTCCCCGTGTCCACAACCGTCTCCTTCGCGGGTACAGCTTGTTTAAAGAGTCGGTTGCTAAGCGACGGACCACTACGCATGCAAAATAGATGAGAGGCGCAGGACTCACTCCTCTTGCTTCTCCTCCGATCTCTTTCCCGCGCTCATGAGGAAGACTGCTTTTGGTGGAGGAGGATTCCTTGGTTGTCGGTTCCTCCTGTGGTTCCTTCTCGTATGAGTCTCATCACTGGATTGACGTGCATTCAAGCAGCTGCAGGCCCTCTGTTACCGCCAGGGGGCGCTGCTGCTCGATGTTTCTGCGCATGCGTCACGATGAGGCTGACTTCCGCTGTTTGTCTGTGTTAACGCC
>NW_014578955.1:0-23970 GCF_000485595.1 Priapulus caudatus
TGAAACTCCATATTCTACCACACATTCAAAGCAAATCTTTTTCTTTTAAAGCTTTCTTACTTGCTTACTCTATATAGAATCGATGTACCAGTCTACAGCTCACAGGATCGGTTCGTGCTTCATGGTTTAGACCAACGTTTCTAGCATTTCAAACAAATAATACTATTAAACGATTTTAGGTCATCTCTTTGTCAATTAAAATATAATGGTCTTTCTGAAGGTTTATTCGCTGTTTCGCGAACATCTCGTCGGTCTGCTATCCACTCTTGGGTAAATTTTTCTACTTGCATGTGCACGTTAGAAAATAATGACATTCATTTGTCTGCCTTTTGTTTTAAATTTTATACAAGTTTAATGTAATTGAAAGAAAAGCATTACATCTTCTATGCCCAATAATAAATTTTTATATTGATTCTAGTGGACGGTGTGGTTCACCGCTACCAGTAATCTGCTTTAGAGGATTTCTTGAAATTACTTCAGCCAGTGCACGAAGCTACTGGGCACATGGGTGAAAAAAACACAGACATGAAGGTATTCAAATTATCACTTTATTTTCTAAATATTGCGTAGGCAAACGTTCAATTTTATTCCCTGGCTACGTACGACACTTCTGGTCTCCGCGATTTAAAGTTGATTATCAAAATCACACATGAAAGTTTAGCTATAGGATTCAGGAGCAAATGTTTACAATTATATAGCTTAGGGTATATCCAATTACGAATGGAAAAAGCACGGCAGTATTACCTTGTTGTTAAAAACACCATCCATGTATAACGTTTTGAGCAATTTTTTGTCGTGTCTGAAAACTTATGTAAAGTAAAACTTGTTACAACTGTGTTCCAGGTGAAGCAACAGTATTGTGGGGTGCCCTACAGTGCAGTTACCAAATTTGTTCAAACCTGTTTGACATGCCAGTTGAGAGGATCCCAAAGAAACACTGCAGAGCCAGTGGTCATCGTAAGCCAAGGTGTATTCAGTAGATTTCAGGTATGTCTTCCTGCGTTAGAAACTTGTTTAAGTTTAAATAAACATGGATTTATATAGTTACTCATTAATTGAGTCAGATGCTTACTTGATATATAATAACTGTCTGTTACATTTTAAGAAGCATTTACATTTATATTGCATTATGAAATGGTTATGTGAATCCTAATCAAATGATTGGCTGGGAGTGGACACGTGACCAGGCATTTATTTTGTCTAACAGATTTGTGCTAACGACGAGTCATTATTTTTTACTAATGACATGTCAATAGTACTTTTTTACTATTTTTATTGGACGCTTGATGACGCCTCATAGGTTGATGAACGATCCCGCCATAATTAGTGGAGGCATAACTGCCGTTGCAGAGACAATTGAACAATTGTTTGTCTCTGGGCGTTCTTTTAATACGCGTGCGAAAACAAAAAATCAATAAAGAGAGTGTATTATAAATGATATATAATAAAGAGTGTATTATCAAATGACAAGGATTCACGTCCATTTTATAAAACAAATAATGTACATCATTTTGTTTGGGCATGCTAGTAAGAATCATCAACACTCGGTAACTTTGAAACAGTTCAAAACACACTGTTCCACAGTTACCTCGTGTTGATTATTCTTACTAACGCCCTCACTGATGTGCATTATTTGTATAGTATTCCTAATTTCCATGCACACCTGTATGTTTTCAAAACACACTGTTCCACAGTTACCTCGTGTTGATTATTCTTACTAACGCCCTCACTGATGTGCATTATTTGTATAGTATTCCTAATTTCCATGCACACCTGTATGTTTTTTTTTTACAGCTCGATTTAATAGACATGCAAAAGCAAGAGGTCGATGGCTACAACTGGATCGGTCACCTCATAGATCACGCTTCAAAATTTAATTTCATTTTCCCGCTGATGCACAAAACCGTTCAAGAAGTCAACACTGCTGTAAGAGAAGTTTTCGCCGTCACTGGACTTCCGTCGATCCTACAGACCGACAACGGAAAAGAATTCTCCGGACTCCAGAAAATTCTCGATGAGTGGCCTGGTAGCTGCAACCTAATCCACAGCAGACCCCGACACCCCCAGTCACAAGGGGCAGTGGAACGGGCTCACCGGCTACTAGAAGAAAGAATAACATCACTATCTGTAGAATACACGGGACCACGGCCTGGACCTTGGCCTAAGTGGCTACCGTTGATTCAATGTAGGCTACATTTATGGATTTCTTAGATTCCTAGATATATTTTTAGCTCATCTGACGAAGTCAGATGCAGCTTGTAGAATCGTATGATCGTCCGTGCGTCCGTCCGTACATCTGTCCGTCCGTCCGTGTGTCCGTCCGTCAACAGTTGGGCACAAATCTAAACCGCTCGACGTACGGATTCGAAAGTCGTGACGGGGGGGTAATCCGAAAACGAGTTGGGATGTCGAAGCTGAGGGTCAAAGGTCAGAGGTCAAGCGGTGTAACAGAAGGGGGAACATTCCCTCCTCAAGGTATAGGGAGGAAATGCACAATTGCGGCACAAATCTAAACGGCTCGACCTAGGCTCGTGATAGTTCGTGTATAGCATCATGGCAGGAAAAGCCATCAATGTGCCGAAATTGGAGGTCACAGGTAAAAGGTCAATGGGGCACAGGGCAGATTTTAGACATTTTCTGAGGACATGGTCTGACGGAGCGATTGAAAAACTTTTTNCAATAATAAATTTTTATATTTCTAGCTAACGGGCGGTCACCGTACAGTAATCTGTATAGAGGATTTCTATGAAACTATATCAGCAGTCCACGAAGCAACTGGTCACATGGGTGAAAAAAACACAAACATGAAGGTAAGCTAATTATCACACTTTATTTTCTAAATATTGCGTAGGCAAACGTTCAATTTTATTCCCTGCATGGCTATGACACTTGAACTGGTCTCAGCGATTTAAAGTTGATTATCAAAATCACACATAAAAGTTTAGCTATAGGATTCAGGAGCAAATGTTTACAATTATATAGCTGAGGGTATATCCAATTACGAATGGAAAAAACATGGCAGTATTGTCTGTTTGTTATAAACAGTTTAACACGATCCATAAAACGTTTTCAGCAATTTTGTGTTTCGTCTGAAAACTTATGTAAAGTAAAACTTGTTACAACTCGACTCAACCTCATAGATCACGCTTCAATATTTAATTTAATTTTTCAATTCAAGAAGTCAACACCCCTGTAACAACTGTCAACACTGCTGTAAAAGAAGTTTTCGCCGTCACTGGACTTCCGTCGATCCTACAGACCGACAACGGAAAAGAATTCTCCGGACTCCAGAAAATTCTCGATGAGTGGCCTGGTAGCTGCAACCTAATCCACAGCAGACCCGACACCCCCAGTCACAAGGGGCAGTGGAACGGGCTCACCGTCGTCTAGAAGAAAGAATAACATCACTATCTGTAGAATACACGGGACCACGGCCTGGACCTTGGCCTAAGTGGTTACCGTTGATTCAATGTAGGCTACATTTATGGATTTCTTAGATTCCTTAGATATCCTGAACTTCAAAAAAAAGGGATTTTTTTGGTTTTAATGGCATTAGGAATCACTAACAGCATTATAGCGATGTGTATATATCTCACATTTTTTTAATGAGTTAATAATCCGAAATTCTGAGTGATTTTAATTATTGTCTAGAGAAAAAATATTGTCTCCATTCATGTTATGTAGATCAAGCATTTATTCACATCGATTGGACTGGCAAAATAGGGCGTATAAAGAAGTAATATGACCATAAAAAGTGAACAGAAACTCGTATAGTATTTTCATAGATTTCATTTTGTAAAAATTACATAAATGTATTGTTTTCTGATAATATTTATGATGACGTACACACTTTAACATTACATGCCACTGATATTTGTTAAAACCCAAAAGTAGGATTTTTTTTAACATTTAAAAGCTTTTGATCGATTACCATGATTACATTATATTATATATTGTGTATTACAGATCAGATGAATACAGCTTATTCTAGGGTAATTAAGATGATGCCCTATGAATGTGTCTTTGGAAGAAAACCGCCAATGCCTGTTGTGCCGCAAAAAAGAGGTCGAGTGATTTCAGAGAGTCATGTCGTGCTAGGTAACTAAAACTGGCAGTGCTATTAGTTATAGTGCTATCAAATGCTGCAAGTTGATTAGGTTTCACTTTTGTCCATTAACCTAACAATTACAATAAGAAACCACTGTAAATGCTACAGCTATATTTCTAATATATTTTCAAACAAATCACCATGACATTCTTTATTTTAAAAGGTTAATAACAGCACCAGATGCACCGGTGACTGCTGGCAACATTTCATTGGCTCTGAGACCGTTCGTGCAGTCGGTGCTGGAAACGGTAGAACATCTTTGTTTGTTTTTACATTAGTAGTATAAATTTCTCGTTTATTTTGTAGAGACATTTCTTTTTCTGCGAATGTGTTGTAGTTTGAAAGTCCCAAACAATTTTGATTAAATAATAGCTTTAAAAAAATCTACAAGTATATTTGGCATTTGCAAGTCGTATAAATACGTAAGTCGTAGTTATTCTCTCCCGGTGCAACTAACGTATTTTCAAGTAAATTTCACTGTCCATACGTTATATGTTAATTATGCTACCAATATACCCCACACTNATGAGCAACTCTTGGGCAGCAACGTCTTGGGCAATAGTTGTCCCTTTGCACGTGTTTGGAGTCCTGATGGGCTGTCATCCATTCCGCGGCTCACCAAAACAAGAGTGGCAGCAAATACTGCCTACCTGCAATATGCAATTAAAAGAAAGGAACAACAAAAGAAGCAACCACAAACCGAATGTTTTTCATTTGAAGATCCGGTTACTGCCAAAATTCCATTACAAGACAGGCACAAATTTCAGACTAGACGCCTTCCCGCCGTAATCATACAAAAACATGGAAAAAAGACACTTTCCTTCCGACTCAGGTAATTATTCTCCTGATTAAGATGGTATGTAAAGCACCAAAGAAACCATATTCCACTTCTTGAGAACAAACATAAAAGTTCAGTGCAAAATTAACTGAAAAAATAAAGATGAATGTGATGACGCCATTTTCTGATGCCCAGTCGATTTTATTGATGATATGGGCGCCAATACCAGTTTGGGGTCCAGACGACGAAAACTGGAGTCGGCACACGAGGCCACGTATCCTAATTAAGGGAGGATATTGCCAGTTGTGCGCGAGTGCAGCACCACAACAAGACGACTAGTCAAGAATGTAGAGAAAAAAAAGAACTCAAACATGGTGACGAAGTATCTTAAAGCTCTAGGCATTGGGATGCTCAACATAGTGGAAAAGACTTCTCCTGTATGGGAGGATGTTCGGGACTCTAGGAGGCAAAATCTCAATAACTCAGCCAAGAGCCCATAGTGGAATATCTCAAATTGTCAACGGAAGTGGGCTTACACAGTATGTGCCACCAGGATTTGCATTGCCAACGGATGATTCTGCAAAAGCACTAGTTGCGTCGATGCAGAATAGGATGGACGTACCGGCTTGCTGGGATAGTGAGAATATTGACATGTACAGAAGAGGGTTCAATAATTCAGTAAAAAGGATCAAGAGCTCTGGGTTCCACGGGGGAATTTTTACGGCTGATGAGTTCAGGGAACAAGCAAACCGCAGAGGCGGAAAAGGAATGTTGGAAGACATCAGTATGCGGGACTACCTAGACGACAAAAATTTTGAAAAAACAACTAAATGCAGATAAGAAACGCTTCATTGAAGGGGACCCAACTCTGCGATACATTACTGCGATGGCGAAGTACGAAAGGAAAGAAAGTAGTGAAGCGGCAGTGAGACCAAAACCAAGGGTGATACAATATGCCCCGATCCCGGTACGTGTGAACATGCTACGTGTTGTAGGAAAGCTGTGGTCGTTCGTGATGTCAAATCATGATGCTCTTCCATTCATGGCGCCACCATATGGACAACTATGGATGGGAGGATACACAGAATTATTCTGGAGTGGATTGAGTCGTCCAGCGGCGGTTACAGATGACGTATCCAGGTGGGACGTACGAATGTGTGCACCGTATCTAACACTGGGAGTGTGAGAAGTTGTGCAGTTTGGTACCTAGTAAAAGGCTCTTTTTAGAAGAGTACTACTCAATGTGGATTGATGGAGTGATTCTTACACCGGATAGGCATGTCTTTATTACTGATGGACAGAGGGGAAGTGGCATGTACCCAACTTACTTTGGAAACTCAGTCTGTAATGCAGTTCAGATGGGAGTCAGGGCAGAAAAAGCAGGGGTTTGTAGTGTAGAGAATTTTCATGATGGAAAGGTTCTTACTCCCCCAGTCTCTGGAGGGATAGTAGATACTAGATACTCCAATACTCAGTCGTGGGAGGAGAGATAGACAAAGTCCTATAATATGCAAACGAAACTAGACACAGTAGAGAGAGTGGGTTCATTCGAAAAGGTGTTGGGGAAATGAAACCCTCAACCGTGGTGACACATGTCAAAGACATAGATTTCTGTTCTCACCAATACAGAAGAGTGAAGGTTGGAAACAAGAATGGAAACAAGAAGACCAAATAAGGTACACCCCCGAAAGTTGGCGACGTTTGTTGTTCAGCCTGGGAGGTGGAGAATGGAATTCATCAATTATAGCTAAAGGAGCACAGCTCCTCTGGTTTGGAATAGCAACCAGGGCCGTTGCTGACGAGAGGATAGATGCCGATGTGCTTGAGGGAACATATTGGACCCTGAAAACAGTATTTACCGGTCGCCCACTAGTACTAAAAATGCAGGAAGCTAGAGACAAGGTTGTAATGAAAGGAGAAGTGAGGCCCGTGGTGCCACTGAAATTGGCTAGAAGTTCGACGAAACTTTTCGGTATGGCGGAAACAGGTGGAGTACGCCAGTTCAAGGGGTGGCTCGGTGAAAGAGGCAGATTACCAAGGTTGGAAGAGCCTGCTAGAATTCTGTTCCTCGGATGCGGAAGTGGAGCCTGGTTGTATTGCGTTGACAAATTAGTACCAAAAAGTGTCGAATTCAACTACATGACTCTTAAGAGTAGGTCTGAGTATCCTAGTGAGAAACAGATCGAAAATAGAATAGTAAAGGACGTTGGTGGACTTTCTGGGAACATGACCTTCCAGACGGATGTAGACAAGATCCCAGGGAAATTCAACTGGATTTCAAGTAAGGCATGGGTCGTAGGGAAAGACGCAATAAACTTAAAGAACACATGTATTCTAGAATCACTTCGGAACACAAGTGGCAAATTAGTCAAAGGTGGATCATTGACCGTCGAGTGCGAAGCAGGACATGACAGGTACTGGGACCTACTCGACAGGCTTTCAGAGAACTTTGCGGCAAGTGATGTCGTGTACTCAAATCATAAAAAAACCATGGGCCATCTCAATACTGCTTGGATACAAAAAAGGGAGCCACCGGGTGCCTGTAAAAAGAAACCGGGTTGAGAATGAAATTATTCTTGAGTTGAGTACCACGACAGAGGAGAAAAGCAAACGAGTGGCAGAAGAAGTTCGACTTCTAGTTGAGAGTGTAGACTTAGAAAAATTGCTATATGGAAGTTTCCTACGGTACCGGCGGCGAATATTGCCAGACTGTGCACAGTGCTAGCACCACAACAAAGTCGACTTGTCAGAAGCTAGAGAAAGAACAAAGAACTCAAAACATGGTGACGAAGTATTCTTAAAGCAATCTAGTGCATCCGAGATGCGCTTTAACCATAGAACAGCTGAAAAGACGTTCCCTGTATGGGGAGATGTTCGCGGAACGTTAAGGAGGCATGCTTAGAATCGCAGCACAGTGCGCGTATTTTTTCAGGTCTAGGTAGGAAGAAAGAACAGGACGAAGAGAAGGGCAGAGAAAGCCTTTTACGTTTCGAGCCGAGCAGAGATAATGACCGGGCCAGGTGTGTGGCGCGCGCAACAGTGATCAGTAGCTGCGTTTTCAGGGTAGGTGAGAAAAACGGAGACCACAACGGAGGGAGGGGAATAAAACGGGCGAAGGAAAGAAAACGGGATTTCAGTTAGGATAGAGCAGGACCAGAGCACTACGAGGGAGACACCCGTGATTGAGGAATACAATAGCACAGTCTCGACCAGAGCGACCGCCCCGCCCCCCCGCTCCCCACCCACCCGCCCCCCCCCCCCCCGGGCGTCTACCGCGAACAGAACAAGCAAAGAGACGTTGAGAGGGGTAGACCGAAACCCGGCCGCACGCGTCTAATTTTAAATTAGTCCTACCGTGCCGTTATTAGGATCCGCTAAATTCATGACCGAACTGCCAGGGAACTTATGTATAGGATCTAGTAAGAAAGCAATAAAACTATAACCGACAGTTGAACCCGATCTAACTGCTGTTCCCTTCCCACTTCTACTTAGTTACTAGAACGCTACGGCATCCACCCATCCTGCCCTCAGCGGGCAGGAGCGAACATGCAATCCAGTATTAAACTCATCACACGCGGATTAACGGGCCTCGACCGCTTCAGTTTCAGATCTGGTTGTCCTGAATCGGGCCAACAAGTGAAGCCATTCTTACGTGGTCCGAATTTTGATTTTACTTTGTCCAAAAAAATGTACTTCGTGCAATGTAACGAGGCCGTTAGTGTCTCTTTTGGTTCAGCGTGCACATATCATTATTATCAGGAGTGTTAATTAATATAGAGATCTATATTATATAAACTAGATATATATATCATATATAACATATATAATGATAGATGTTATATATATTATATATACTATATTATACAATTATTATGACACTGCCTGACATTTTTCCAGATAGGGTCGCCTACGTGCATAAGCTCGCACTATACCTAGGCCTGTAGTCTGCACATCGCCCGTTTGCATGGCGTGCGGTCGCGTCAGGTGTAATTACATCAGTTACGGTATATATATACCGTATTTACTTGTGTATAAACCGCGCTTTTGCTACACAACTCGTCAAAGTTAAAAATAAATCACGCTGGTGGATGGACTTATAACAGACGAGGCTAAGAAATTTATGTTAATGAGTACGAACATGTTATGTACCAATTTTCAATGCGAAAAATATGGCGAGTGCGAGCTTATAAATATACATGAATATTATTATACACGCGTAAATACAGCATCATGTCAATAATCGTAATGAATTCAACACGTTTATGTTTGCATGCTGCGCAGGCTCATGTGTTGTTCAATTACCCGCATTCGCAGCTTTTTCCTCAATCACCAGGAAAGAGTTTTGGCTGTCAGCCTCTCATGCCCGCGGCTCCATCCCCCCCTACATATTCAGGAATGAATATGCCCGAACCGACTTAATAAACAATCGTTACCCCACCGCAGTACATAAACAATGCGCCCCAGCAGAGAGAGTACGACCGCTGCCGCTCTGAATAACATCTGTAATGGTAAACAGTGGGTGTCTACGGCGCTCTGCTTTTTTTCAGGACTTTGAAACGTCTTGAACGTGCAGAATGGTCGGTGCACGATAGCGCCTGCCTCAGAGGATGTTAAGAATATTAAACAACTAGAACTTTTCAGTTGTCCGATCGGGCAACTAGGCAAGAGAATAGCTTGTCCGACATAGACTTTCACTTGTCCCGGGCAATCGGACAACCGTTAGTGTCGAGGGCTGGTTAACTATATAACGCCTGTCATACCGTAGTCGGCTAACCCTAGGGCCACTACACTATTCTGCATAGTGTTTATTGTATTTAGGCAAAGAAAATTTCGTCTCTTGCTTATAAAATGTTTACTTTGACACATGTGCAAGAATTAGGTATTCGATTAGTAAAAGGAGGACATAACCTTCTAGTTTTGGGACAAGCAGGTATTTTTGATTTACACATAATACGTACTAATTAACCTACTAAACCTAGTCAATGGCTAATCCAGGGGGTGGCACAGCCACAGGGGGCAGTCGCTCCCCTAGAATTTTCAGGGCAATTAGGGTATTTTAGCCTAGATAAAACCCCCCTCGGGCGTTTCATACCCCACTCGCACCCCCCCCCTCAAATTCACTTCTGGATCATTCATGACACAGTAAATTCGTAATTCATGACAATTAATTTTTAGAAACATGCAATCAAGAGCGTATTAGGCAGAATGGTCGATTTAGAAAGACTTTATTAAGACGCTCTTGAAACAATATACACTGAGAGTCCATAATAAAGATATAATCTCTTAATATATACCCTTGATATATATTATATATTTATAACAATCATATATATAAACATGAATTAATATTATAAATTAGAAAATAGTTTAGCGTCAGCCAGATACGATACCTGACCTTAATTTGCGAATTAAGATTAGAATCAATAATATAGGCCCTATATATATTATATATATATGTAAACACGACATATTAGAAATTACAAAATAGTTTACCATCATACAATATCTGAAATAAATTTGCAAATTGAGATTAGAACTAACATATAGAAACATATATCAAGAATCCATCATTGAGATATGCTCTATTATGGACTCTGGATATAAAAACACGACATAATATTCGAAATTAGAAAATGGTTTAGCGTCAGCGAGATACGTTATCTGAATGAACGTTGCAAATTGAGATTAGACATTTTAAACTGATATGTTAGTGGTAGAATATTTGCTCTATAAATAAGTTTGTGCATGATTTTTCAGGTACAGGAAAGACATACCTGGTGAAAGAAATAGCGGAAACGTTAAGAAGCTTGGGGAAAACGGTTGCTGTTTTAAGCACAACAGATATGAACTACTACTAGGCTACTGCAAAGTGATTAATAACATGAAACTTTGCCCAATATAAAGATTTCGTAACCCGTAAAAAATGTAAACATTGAGCCATTTGAATGTCTGGGATTCAAAAAGAAGATGTTGCTGGCAAGTCGTATTGAAATCTAATAGCAAAAATAGGGCCGAATATGGAGTATGATACAGAAACATTAGCGTGTGAGTCAACGTTTATTTGCAAAATGAAATGATATAAGTATATGTTTGTTTGATAACCTTTATTTAACATATTAATTTAAAGTAAAATTAAAATTAAATTAAAAATAATTTTTATATGTATTTTGCTAACTTTTAGGTGTGTCTGCTAATGCGCTTCTGGAATATGGAGGCTCCACCATTCACAAGTGGGCTGGAATGGGAGATGGTCGTTTCAGTGGAGAACACCTAGCACACCTCATCAACACTGATAATGCATACACGGCAGTGAAAAACAACATTCTGTCAGTTAATGCCATCATCATTGATGAAGTCTCCATGTTGAGGTAGCAAACACTGGAGACCTTAGAAATTATCTGAAGAAAACTGAGGTCATCCGATTTCTTCTTCGGTGGCCTCCAAATAATAATGGCTGGAGATTTCTATCAGCTACCTCCAGTGCCAAGTCCAGAGTATGGTGACTATGGTCACTATTGCTTCCTATCTCACACCTTCATCTGCGTCCCACACAAGCTGCAGCTTGTTGAGGTACTTTGCCAGAAAGATGATGTCCTAATCACCTGCATCAACGAGCTAGCTAGGGGTGAATCTCTATCCCCAGGCTCTTGCTCTGTCCTGGCTAAGGTAGCTCGCCCTTTGAAGGCATCAGGTCAGCTTGTCCTTTTCTCTAGAAATTTTGAGGCTGATGTATTCAATGCAGAAAAGCTCAGCCAGCTGCAAGGAAAGCAGACCTTATACACGGCGACCGACTCTGGAGATAGGCAAACATTAAGAAGAAGATCTAGAGTTCCCAGGTATGTTGCCCTCAAAGTCGGTGCACCTGTTGTTCTGACTGCGAACATATCAGAACAGTACTTCAATGGCCTGTTAGGGACAGTTACTGCGATCACACCTGATGGCCCTCTCATAAAGTTTGAAGTCAAGGGTCATCAACAGGCAATAATCATCAGTCCTCACCTTTCTTCAATTTTTTCACCGGCACATCAGAAGGTCATTGCAACGAGGAAGCAGCTACCCTTACTGCTTGCGGTTGCAATGACGATCCACAAATGTCAAGGTATGACACTAACATCAGTTGAAGTGCACTGCCAGCACATCTTTGCAGCAGGCCAACTCGGAGTCGCTGTCGAAAGAGTAACCAGCAGGGAAGACTGTCACAGTTCCTATTCTGGACGGCAACGGAAGAAGACGTGCAAGCCGTACAGCAACAAGTAGCCAGATTATACGAAGACCAGACAGGTTTGACCAAAATTGTAAAAGAACACATAACAGTGTGAAACTTTACCAGGCTACAGACGGAAGCAAACACCAAGGGAATAACAAGATTGGCCAATGCCACAGAACAGATGGCCCGTACGATAGGACTATTGGAAGCAAGAATGAAATATACAAACAACTTAGTGACGACCGACATCATACGAGTAATAGATATCATTGGAACCTACCACGAATACATGAATATTATCGATAAAGCCAGAAGCACGTTGACAGTGCTCACACAAACAATCAACGACCTACTAGCTCATACCTGTCTATCCACACTACTCGCGCCTAAAGAACCATACCAAGCCCTTAACCACATCAAGCAGCAACTCCCGCCCGCATTTGAACTCGCGTACTCACCATCCACACAACTATTCCAATATTATACATCCTTGAATGTACAGCTAAAAGTCGCGCACGAGGCAGAAGTATTCACAGGGATAAAACGATTACCGACAGACAACACACAGCAATACCGAGCGCAGCTAAAACGATCAGCAAACCAAGAACAAGAAAAAAAACACAGTATCCAGCAGTCACGCCAGAAACAGGCACTCATTCCAGGACTCGGAAGACAACAATATTAGCAAGATGATGAACATACTAATTGTGTTACTAATTAACACAGTAATGTCTGGAATATAAGTTAGTTGACTGTGTGGACTTGCTCTAAATCTGTTAGTAAATGTAATGTCTGATATGTAATATCATATTGCTCTTCATCCATATCCACTACCGGCGACAACAGTACCAACGCCATGTTATTCAGTAGTATAGTAGAATAACAGTACTTTTTCTCGAATCTATACCGGAAATCGAAAAGAGGAAATTGAACAGTACACAATTCCCAAGGACAAATTTGATGCTAATGGTTTTTGTGATAAGAAGACCAGGCAGCGAACAACCGGAGTCTGATCGTATCAGTGCTGTCAATGCACAGTGCCCCAAGTGGGTATTTCACTTCTAAGAAACCATTTACCTAAATTGGACCATTACAGTAGATCACAAATTCAAGAAAGTCTCCGCTTGAAAAATTATGACATTACTTCACTAAATAAATCACAGATAGGCCTAGAGTGTGCATGTACATGTATATTCACACATGTAGGCCCTATACTGTACGCATAAAATTTAAAGGTGGATTAGCACATGTTATTAAATCAAGCTTATGTAAGATGGCGCCACCTTCACACAATTGCTACCATGGCCGCAGTTGTGGCCAGATCATAGCCAAGACATATTGGCCTCCTGGCTATGATTTGGACGCGACCTTTCACGACTGGCAAAATGGTTCACATGGAAACTACGTGTGTTGTAAACAACAAGTATCTCCATGCAAAGCACAGGTGTACGCGTGCAAGATGGAGGTATTTTTTGGCTTTTCATCACATTCTCATTTGGAAATTTCGCACTGAGCGTCATCAGATCCAAAACCGTGTGCTTGCAAAAACAAATGTTTACCAACAGAATCAAGATCCGGGAGAGGCGTATGCCCCTGCAGAGTCCGGAACGTGGTATGCACAAATCTCCTGTGATCTGGGAAAAATCGTAAGTCGAATTTTGGTGAAAATTTAGTTAGATCCATATTTGGACTTACTAGGTTTTACCTCTTCATTTGAGCAAGTTAAAGTGTGTGAAACTCTTCCCTGTTTACAGTTTTTCATCTGTAAGAACCTAGTATGTCCGCAAGTCTCAAGCAGGTCATGTATACTGATCTGCAAAAACCTAGCAAGTTCAATGAGCAATCACATTTGCTCATTTGTTCATGTAATCACATGGAAATGTGGCTGGTGGTCATGGCGATGATGTCCCAGAGGAAATGAATGAAGTCCCTCAACAGCCGCCAGACGTTCCAAGGCCAAAGTAAGTATACTGCAGGAGGTGGCACTAGCGATCAGGTGGCGCTAGCGATCATGGCGACAGGTGGGATTTTGTGAGCTCCGCAATGGCTGGGGTGTTGTGCCTATTTTAATCCGTGTACCTGCATATCTATGACGACCATCCAGTACAAAATAACAAGAGCCGCAGAGCGTCTGGGCTCATCTGAGGTCTGTTGCTACGATTATAAACGTAAAATTTCAGTCGTGCGTAGTACCACATTTGTTAGGCGCAGATATGCAGACACGCAGTTGAGTACACATCATTGTTAGGACACGCCCACTATCGCAGATGGAGGGTAGGGGGAGGGCGTGGGGGCGAGGGTGGGAAGGGTGCGGGGGAGGGGTGGGGAGGGGATAGGGGGAGGGTGGGGGGAGAGGGCGTCTATATAGCAAAAGCAGTCACTCCTCTTGTTAACATTCAACAAATCCATGTTATAACCCTCTCTTGAGGGTCAAAGGCTTATCATGACACATTACTCTTCGCACGTCAGTGGAAAGCGCACATTTCATGGTCCTTTCAATAAAGCCATAAAAAGGTAAGGTCAACCGCCTGAAACAAAAAAGTTTTTTCAAATCGCTCGTACACGAAGCCGGCAGGCCTGTCCTCCAGAAACGTGTCTTAAAAATCTGCCCTGTGCCCCATTGGACCTTTTACCTGTGGAACCTCCGATTCGGGCACAGTGATGCTCTTTTCGCTACCATGATGCTATACACGCGACTATCACGAGCCCTAAGTCGAGCCGTTAGGACTTGTGCCGCAATTCTGCATTTCCTCCCTATATACCTTAAGTTAAGAGGGAATGTTCCCTCCTTTACACCTCTTTGACCGTTTGACCTTTCTGACCCCAGCCCTTTCGACATCGCAACGCGATTCGGATTACCCCCCCCACGTCCGCCGAATATCCGGGTGACCGTACGCGAGGAGCCGTGTAGATGGTGGGCCCAACTGTTGACGGACGCACGGACGGACGCACGGACGGACGGACGCACGGACGGACGATCATGCGATTCTACAAGCTGCATCTGACTATGTCAGATGAGCTAAAAACTGGGCCCTACACTGTGTTGTGTTGGTGTGTCAATCAAAACTTGGGCCCTCAGAGTATCACAATGAAATATTTCGAAAGAGGACACTTTTATGCGTGCCGACAGCGTCCATGGTAGCATCAGAAGTAAAATGAAGAAGTCTCCCGAGATATGAACATTTCAGGATTTCGTAAATCTCTGCGACAAATCTGGGGCTAAAATCAAGTTAATCATAATGCAATACCATGATTTTTATGAATTTGAGGATGGTCACCGAATATAATTCATACATTAATACCGACATAATAATGTACAGTAGAGCCTACTTTCAGCATATTGGTTATGTACAGAATTTGTTGCCACAAAAAATCTAATAACATTTCAAGCCATGGGGCCCGTTGTCAGAAACATCGTAAAGTTAATGCTGAAGTTAATGCTACGATAACACTTACGACTAATGCTAATGTTGCGAGACTAGCGTTGACAGAAACACATCGCAGCTATTAGAAAACTTACGATGGCCGGAACTTCCTCCTTGTTCGAAATCCCGCAGTGCATTTCGGGAACGCAGACGATTTGTTTACATTTTGCAGCCGATCAGCTGTTCGCGCGCGACATACGAACTCATTCATTCATAACTCGAACATTCGTGCGTATACGTTTCAGTTAAATAAAACAATAATTATATATAAATAACATTTGCAATGGAATTTGAGAGTGAAAGACCGTTGGCGTCGGCAGAAGCTAAGGTATTGGATTAGTACTAGTATTTTACTGGCACTTTCTTAAATAATAATATGTTATTACTAGTAGTACTAGTAGTAGTACGTATTACTATTAGTCTACTACTAGACAATTGCTGAATGTTACATAACATATCAGGAGTCTATCAATATTGATAGACTCCTGAACATATATTTATGTTGTATATATGTTACGGAGTTATCTATCCATTTGATCAACTTTGTCTCTCATACCATTTTCGGTATATAGCCCATAAATTAATCAAGCGATTTGTCACGATTTGCCTACACATAATCCTGTGTAGACTGTTGGAGTGTTGCAACTTATAATCTGATACTGTAGTACTGTTTTGTGATGGCTCCAATAAAATATTATGTATTGAGAATAACTGAATATACGTATGCTGATATATATATTGAATAGAGGCGACCGAACTGGCGAAGAGAAGAAATTGAGGTTCTCGCCGAGGCCTGCCTGGAGAGGCAGGATGTGGTGCGTGGTCGCCTGTCGAATAATCTGACCGTCAACCAGAAAAATGACAACTGGCGAGAAATCGCAGACAGTGTCAATGCGATTGGCATGATGGACAGGCATCCTGCCGAAGTAAACAAATTTCTATTGCTAATATTATATATATATATAATATATAACATGGCAAATGGTATGTGCACATAGGTTTTTGATATCAATTATAATTAAAGAAATTTATGCAAAACGTGCAAACCTTTACATAATACATTTTTACAGTGCAAAATAAAGTGGACCAACTACACCTCAGAGCTCAGGAAAAAAGAGCGGCATAACGCAACAGAGGCGCGACGCACAGGTGCGCAGGCAACATTATGAAGCCCCCCTCCCCCACCCACACGAGTAAAGTAAAGCCATGTAAACACGAACAGTTACTGATTTTGGTGCATCTCAAAGTCAAAGTTGCAATGTTAAGGCTAGATACCTCCATTAATGCGTTCCTGTATTCATCAATCGATATCAGACGTGGCATACACGAACACTATCTAAAATCATTTACACTAGTTTTTCTGATTTAACAGGAGGGGGACAACCCTCAGTGATCCAGTTCTCAGACATTGAGAGCCAGGTCATCGAAGGTTACATACCTCCTGAAATTATTTATGGAGTCACGGAGGGAGTTGAAATAACAGGTAATGCTTCGTATGTATTGTTATACTAAAATTGATGTATCAAATGTATTTCCAACTGTTTATCTGAATTTTACAATGTCAATATTAAATCTGCTAGGGACAAGTACAGCTGATGCTAGTGGAGTAGCCATTCTAGAACCGGTGATTGTGGCTGGGCCAGGACCAGGACCAAGGCAGGCATCACCTCTTCGCAAAAGAGCGAGAAAGTCAACAGAAAGTAAATAAACATGTTATATTTAGTATTAGGTTCATTTACAGATAATATAAACATAATATGAATTTCAATCCCTAGTATAGTTTTTGTATGCAATGAAGTTTAGTGCAATTAAATGCAATAAAATTTAACTTGCAGGCTCATTTGAAAAAGAATACCTTCAATTAAAAAGGCAAGAGCAGATAGAGAGGTGTGTGATAATTAGTGGCAGCAGTTGCAATTTTCATTACTGAATATTATAAATGCTTGTGCATTGAATGACAAACTTAAGTTAATATTAACATCAATGTTACAATTGATTACGATGGAAACAACATTATATACTGTCCATCTTCATGACACTAAGTTTGTAAACTGTTTATAACATATAACAGTTTAAATCTAAAGTTAAGCATAATTTCAAAACCATTAATTTTGACAGAAATAGAAGACATGATGAACTGATACAGGAACTAAGAAACATTACAAAAGAACGTGAGTATTATTCATATGTCTGACTATAAATACAAAAATAATATAGATTAAAATTTTAAAATTAAAAAAGATGTAATAACTTAATAACCATTAATAACAATTTAATAAACTGTTAACTAGTTAATTAACTAGTTGTACAGCAACGTACATAACGATGACGTAGAACGCTGTCCAGAATTAGACGTAAATGGAAGGATAGTTAGAGATAATCTGATTCGAAATGCGTTTTAATGTCATTTACAGTGACCCAATTTAAAGTGACATACATATTTACGTTCACTCACCTGTTATTCTTCATGTGGGCATTTGGTAGCATTTCTACCATGACGTCGTTAAACGTTATGCACATGTTGTGCAAAACACAACATGCAACAATCGCCTTGCATGCCTTGCCTGCTTCAATGAAGAGGCCTCCTGATGATCTATCAAGGCATCTGAATCGGCTCTTCAGGATGCCATTGACCTGTTCAATGCTTACCCTTGTCCCCTTGTGAGCAGCATTGTATCTGACCTGTAATAATCAGCAGTATATCTATATATATATAGATATTCATGCATACATATAATGTAGCAGTTTCAACTGTCACATTTTTCTTGAAACATAAATGTAATAGTATTGACTACTTCCTATGCGCATGCACACATTCTATAATCTAGTAATTATTGTTAGGTCCACGTGGATTGATATCGCTCGCTCTTGTTCGCCAGTTCGTGTGGGTTAAGAAGCAACATGTACCAGCTCCAACATTAAACTACCTTTTGAGTTACATCACTCGTCACCATTGCTTAACAATAAATACCGATGCTACTAATTTACCTCTTGGTCGTTGTGAGGTCGCAATTAAGACAGGGGTCATGAGGTATGGCCTCAAGGCATACCTGTAAAAATAAATCCAAACTTGTGTGATAACCGGAATAAACTTTAATATCTTGCTCGCACACTGTAGTTACATCTTGCACAAAGACAAAGAACCTCTCACACCTGTGTGCCTCCTTCTGCGACCACCACCAGACTCTCGCACAGTTTAGCCATAACCCTGCATTCTGGTACAACACATTCACACTGATGTGTCAAACGGCTAGATACAAAAGATGCGTCGCGACACGCTCACTGCTAAAATAATAGTCTCTGGCCACATGAACAAACAGCTGTTACATACCCACTGTCTGCCAGAAGTAACCCCTTATTTTGCAGGTCTCCGTTCTCCATCCTCTGTTGGATATTAGAACAGTCGAAGACTGCCATGTCATGCGCAGAACCAGGGAATCGAGCCGATACTGCTGTAATCCTGTTCTTGTGGTCGTTGATCAGCATGACATTGATACTGTGGAACCTGTAACACATAATTATTCTTGTTGCTAACTTCTAACAGTTTTCTATTGTTGTGTCTAATATAATTTGTATTAACGTAACCTTTATTTTGCTCGTGATTGATTCATAATAAAATAATTGTGTCATATAAGCTCACCCTTTTCTGCACACAAATACATCTTCGTTTCGTGGAGGCGTTCGAATTGCAACATGCGTTCCATCCACACACCCGATGACAGCCGGAAACTGCCGCTTTCGGTAAAATCCAACCTTGATCTGATGAATTGAAATAACATTTGTAAAGCGATATTAAAATAATTATAAGTGTAAATAAACACAAAGTGACTCATACGTTAAATATACAATATAAATTGGTTAAGTCATTTGCTTAACTGTATGAATTCGTGTAACTTCTTCTGTAAAATATAAATTTTATAAGTGACAAATGTATTAATTGTATGTACAGTAATTACTAATTACCTCTGCCAATTGGTCTTGTGATATTGGCAATGCGATCCATTTGCTAGCAACATTTACAAGGCAGTCTAGCACTGCGTCCAACACTCTGCAAACTGTCGCTTTCTGTACACCCATCGCTTCTCCAATGACATTGTAGAATGCCCCAGATGCCAAGAAGCGTAGGGTAATACAGACCTGAAACCACATCAATACAAGTGGTATATAAACAGTATGCACGTACTGTTTTCTGTAATACGAAAACAGTAAAGATAACGAATAAGACCGCGATGGGCTTATGATTAGTTCTTAAGTTACAGTATTTTATTGTTGTACGTGAACGTTGAGATATACAGTTGGCGAACGGACGTAAAGCAAATACAAGCAAACTTTTAGTTGCAATTTTTTAACATTGTGTTTGTAGGACTTTCTTCAGAATTATTCAAGTCAAAGGAAAGTTATAATATTCTGTAGTATGTAACTGCACAAGTGTCCCCAAAACTTTGCCACCTAGCAGCCCTATAATATATACAGTAAAACTCGCATGTTATAAAGTCGACACTTTTCGCACCAGGGGCCCGTTTCATGAAGCTATCGTAAAAACACCATCTTAAGGATATCCTTAGAATTCTTGTACGAGAGCCTAACGCTGTCCTAAACGTCCCTCGTTAAAGTGTTTCACGAAACTTATGCCGGTGCGTTGTTAAGACGGTCCTTAAAATTCAGCTGTAACAATGTTGCTGGCGGCATAGACTGGTACCCTATCTACACCTTGCTACTAGATAGTCTATATATAGAGACATGTTACAAGTCTAATGGCGACCAAGTTCACTGTAAGTTGCTACGCCAATCTCTCGCGTCATTTAGTTTTATTAAATGTAGGTACAACCGCGTGCAAACTAAAATGTCAAATCAGGGAGTATGACAGTAAATTGCGACAGCCAGCTCGCACATCCTCTAGACCGTACACTGTGCCATCGGCATTTCTGATGACGACTTACAAATGGGAAATTACTATTGTTTGTATTACATGGGACCTGGCCGAGGGCGACGACTTGCACATAATGACGGCTCATAAATGATCTTGATCTTGATTATATACTGTGTCGACCGCGTATTCGCGTATTATGACGCAGGTGGTGGGGCATGGTGAAGTTATGCACTCCCGGCTGTAACCTCGACACAGATGGCGTCGATTGCGCTCTGTGTGCAGGCATTCCAATCCACGATGGTCCGTGGAAAGAATGAGTTTTTGAATTCCTCTGTTGAGGTTCTAATGACTGCCAGTTTGTTGTCGTTTTTTTTCCTAGTGCACGATGGACCCATTCTGATATACTGGACTTTGGGGATCGCGGTACTTCCAGAGAGAATTTTGTTGAGAAACTTGAGTTGCTTCTCTTAATTTTACGACGTAGTTGCAGGTTCGGCCAATTAAGTGATTGTAACATTGCAGTTACGCTATTGGTTCTGCCATAACTGTTGCAGACAAATCTAGCTGCGCGGGATTGGATCAGTTCAATTTTTTCTATGTCTCCTAAAATGTGGGTCCCAGACTGTACAGCCATACTCTAGCTTAGACCGAATTAGCCAGCCCAGGCTCTCTGACTGTTACATGTCGTAGGAACTTCTCGCCAACGTAGTGTTAAGCGAGAAGGGAACTTGTGGCTAAGACCGAATGAGAGATTGCATGACGGCATGATGACTTAGACGGGGCTATTCAGTATTCCAATGGATTTACTATGAGAGAAAATCGGGACTTTCACTTCCATGGCGACTTATACAAATTGACGAGTTAGAATATGACGACTTATGAGAGTTTTACTGCATAATATAGCCATACTGCCAATGTCCACTTCCAATGAGGCTAAGCCTATTTTATTACTAGTACTACCTTAGTACAGTAGGCTGACAGTACTAGTACTAGTACTAATAATATTTAATAATAAATGTAGGCACAATGTTCAAACTACGCAAGTATTAGTATCACTAATGCTATATAATAAGACGGACAAGCTAGATAACTAATTAGACTAAACAAGCGTAAATAAAGGAAACAAATAAGCAATTGAAATCGCAATCAAGCAGCTGAGCTATGGCATCGCATCGAGTAATATTTACATTGTCACAGAAAATTGTCTGCGCGGAAATATTCGTGTGTGCGCCGAAATCCCTGTACAAAACTGACATGAGCCCTTTGTAGATAAAAAAAACATTCTTAGATCAATTGAAATGTTAAATAATTAAAAAAACAAACGAAACTTACCTGCAAAATTGGCCAATGCGCAGTGTCCGCTAGTTTGTCGTTGTAGCATCTCGGAAAACATTTCGGTAACCGGAACACGGTATTACGCGTAACGCGAAAACGTTCGCGACACGTCGCCTCAGTGAGATCCGCCATGTACTCAGCAGTATCTTTTCTAATTAAATTAGGTTGTCGTGTGTAAATAACGTTTACTTGTGCTCTTCTGCGTCTTACTATCATCGCCATTTTGTCTTCCTCGAGTCAAACTTACGAGGAATTAGGAAGTTACGAGAGGGTCTGGGCTCTCGTAATGTTATGAGGATATTTGCGAGGATTTTTCGTTCTCGCAACATTACGATGTTTCTGTCAACGGTTTACGAGTGGAAGTTAATGGTAAGACTAATGTTGCGACTAATTTTGTTTCTGACAACGGCCCCCAGGAACGCAATCTACATCGTAACTTAGTGTAGCGACCTCCCGGTCAGTGGTCGTACATTGTCGTGACGTACGTCCTCGCGGCGCGCGTCAGCCTGCGCAGCCGTGCGTCACCGTGCGTGACGGACGCGCGCGGTAGCGACCTCCCGTCAGTGGTCGTACATTGTCGTGACGTACGTCCTCGCGGCGCGCGTCAGCCTGCGCAGCCGTGCGTCGCCGCGCGTGACGGACGCGCCGCGGTAGCGACCTCCCGGTCAGTGGTCGTACATTGTCGTGACGTACGTCCTCGCGGCGCGCGTCAGCCTGCGCAGCCGTTCGTCGTCGTCGCCGAGGAAGGTCACGATATACGATAAATATATGTACATACATACATACCAAATACATGCAGTTATTCAATTAAAAATGACAACAGTTTTCAGTCTCATTATTTTCCCTGCAACGCGCGGTTGTGATGTCTCATTTCCTCACAGCGTCGAATTAAATTATCTATACAGATATTTGCCGTTGGTCGGCGCTAGTGTCGAGCTTGAAAGATAGTGCATGACGACGTACGAATAATCTAGTATCTTATATAATAATCTAGAATTTTCTGGAAATTATTCAATTAGTTCTGAATGCCAAGCCACGTCTTAATAATTAAAACTGCTCAGTGTTACTAACTTCCTTGTAACATGGCATGGCATAGCCTAAGCTCGCGCGCGCTTTCTCTCTTCTCTCTCTCTTCTCTCTCTCTCTCTCTCTCTCTCTCTCTCGGTTCTCTCTGTCTCTCTCTCTCTCTCTCTCTCTCTCTCTCTCTCTCTCTCTCTCTCTCTCTCTCTCTCTCTCTCTCTGTCTATCTATCTCTCACTCCCTCTCCCTCTCTCTCTCTCTCTCTCTCTCTCTCGCTCCCTCTGTCTATCTCTCTCTTTTCGCTCTCTCTCACGCTCTCTCTCTTTCTCTCTCTCCCTCTGTCTATCTCTCTCTCTATCTCTCTCTCCCCCTCTGTCTATTTCTCTCTCTCTGCGCGCGCGGGGGAGGGGGAATCCCTCTGTATGTGGAAGCGTGCGCGTGCGTGTGTGTGTGTGTGTGTGTGTGTGTGTTTTGTGTGTGTGTGTGTGTGTGTGTGTGTGTGTGTGTGTGTGTGTGTGTGTGTGTGTGTGTGTGTGTGTGTGTGTGTGTGTGTGTGTGTGTGAATGAGGAATTGGAGGAAAGAGGAACGGAAAAAGAATGTTGATGAAAACAGACAGACACTGTGTGGGATTTCTCTTTATAAATAATTGTGTCATCAGAAATACACACCATCAAAATGCATCGAAAAAGCACTTGATATCATGTACCTCGCGATAACATGCATGTAAGTTGTTAATGCAAATTGTGCGTTTGTTTTTAATCGAAAAACGCTTCAAATTGGAAGTCTTGAATTCTTGTTGATTCTGTGAAATACAAAGTAAACTGCATTGCCAACACTAGCCACACATAAATATTAATCATCGAAGAATAATAATGGTCACGTACGACATACACACGCACAGGTACAGATCTTATACATATTTCATCAACATATGCAGTACATTTCGATGATAAAACCTAGACAGGTATTTGACTTAGTGGTATCTGATCTATGACGCTATAGTGCGAGTGAGACGGCTAGCAGAGGAAGATATGTTGAATATATATATATATATATATATAAATTTACATATATATATATATATTAAATATATATATATATATATATATATATATATATTATATATATCATCTTAAATAATATCTTAACATAAAGTAATCGACTTCTATACATGCTGAATTGTGAGCACACGGACCCCAGATTGTGTCTTACTTAAGCATAACCTG